>NW_027657163.1:0-38824 GCF_964235325.1 Thermobia domestica | reverse complement strand
GGTTTCCTCTTCAATTTTAGCTTTATTTCGTCAAAATATGTAAATAACTTTGGGAGATATGGCGAATAGTATGTAGTATATAGTAACAATGATTAACAATATAATATATATATATAGAATGACATATGCTATATTGTTGAATAGTTGCCTAACAACATATATATACCAAATAGGAGAGTTTTTTAAAAAAATTGAAGAAATTAGTGGTTGAAGCCATACATTTTCCAGTTACAACGAGTGTCACGTGGTCTCATCAGCCGTGAGAGGGTTAACTATTTCTTCTAAAGCAACAGGTACTACGTTCATTTTTAATGCAGTTTGTAGTAATTTGTGCATTTATTTTCCCGTGATGATGTGTAGAACATTTAGTTAGCATATTTGGTTGAGACTTGAAAAAAATATACAGGGTGATGCAAAATTCAGCTTTGAAGTACAGAAAGTATAAATTGGTTTTCAAAATGTGAAGAAAGTGCATATCTTAACGAATGCCCTGTATGTACTTCTGAATGGTACAGTAACATATTCCTCTTTTATCATTCGTTAACCACAGTATGGTGTGTCAAAGCCACATATAATGGAATCGAATCTGTTTTATTTTGAAAAAACTAAAAAAGAGAAACAAACGTTATAAGAAAAGTTTTAACGTTTCTTCAAGGGCAAAGGACCCTTATCGCAACAGGACAAAATGGAGGGGTTTCCTCTTCAATTTTAGCTTTATTTCGTCAAAATATGTAAATAACTTTGGGAGATATGGCGAATAGTATGTAGTATATAGTAACAATGATTAACAATATAATATATATGTAGAATGACATATGCTATATTGTTGAATAGTTGCCTAACAACATATATATACCAAATAGGAGAGTTTTTAAAAAAATTGAAGAAATTAGTGGTTGAAGCCATACATTTTCGAGTTACAACGAGTGTCACGTGGTCTCATCAGCCGTGAGAGGGTTAACTATTTCTTCTAAAGCAACAGGTACTACGTTCATTTTTTAGTGCAGTTTGTAGTAATTTGTGCATTTATTTTTCGCTGATGATGTGTAGAACATTTAGTTAGCATATTTGGTTGAGATTTGGAAAAAATATACAGGGTGATGCAAAATTCAGCTTTGAAGTACAGAAAGTATAAATTGGTTTTCAAAATGTGAAGAAAGTGCATATATTAACGAATGCCCTGTATGTACTTCTGAATGGTACAGTAACATATTCCTCTTTTATCATTCGTTAACCACAGTATGGTGTGTCAAAGCAACATATAATGGAATCGAATCTGTTTTATTTTGAAAAAAACTAAAAAAGAGAAACAAACGTTATAAGAGGAATTTTTACGTTTCTTCAAGGGCAAAGGACCCTTATCGCAAAAGGACAAAATGTAGGGGTTTCCTCTTCAATTTGAGCTTTATTTCGTCAAAATATGTAAATAACTTTGGGAGATATGGCGAATAGTATGTAGTATATAGTAACAATGATTAACAATATAATATATATGTAGAATGACATATGCTATATTGTTGAATAGTTGCCTAACAACATATTTATACCAAATAGGAGAGTTTTTAAAAAAATTGAAGAAATTAGTGGTTGAAGCCATACATTTTCCAGTTACAACGAGTGTCACGTGGTCTCATCAGCCGTGATAGGGTTAACTATTTCTTCTAAAGCAACAGGTACTACGTTCATTTTTTAGTGCAGTTTGTAGTAATTTGTGCATTTATTTTCTCGTGATGATGTGTAGAACATTTAGTTAGCATATTTGGTTGAGATTTGGAAAAAATATACAGGGTGATGCCAAATTCAGCTTTGTAGTACAGAAAGTATAAATTGGTTTTCAAAATGTGAAGAAAGTGCATATATTAACGAATGTCCTGTATGTACTTCTGAATGGTACAGTAACATATTCCTCTTTTATCATTCGTTAACCACAGTATGGTGTGTCAAAGCCACATATAATGGAATCGAATCTGTTTTATTTTGAAGAAACTAAAAAAGAGAAACAAACGTTATAAGAGGAATTTTAACGTTTCTTCAAGGGCAAAGGACCCTTATCGCAAAAGGACAAAATGGAGGGGTTTCCTCTTCAATTTGAGCTTTATTTCGTCAAAATATGTAAATAACTTTGGGAGATATGGCGAATAGTATGTAGTATATAGTAACAATGATTAACAATATTATATATATGTAGAATGACATATGCTATATTGTTGAATAGTTGCCTAACAACATATATATACCAAATAGGAGAGTTTTTAAAAAAATTGAAGAAATTAGTGGTTGAAGCCATACATTTTCCAGTTACAACGAGTGTCACGTGGTCTCATCAGCCGTGAGAGGGTTAACTATTTCTTCTAAAGCAACAGGTACTACGTTCATTTTTTATTGCAGTTTGTAGTAATTTGTGCTTTTATTTTCTCGTGATGATGTGTAGAACATTTAGTTAGCATATTTGGTTGAGATTTGGAAAAAATATACAGGGTGATGCCAAATTCAGCTTTGTAGTACTGAAAGTATAAATTGGTTTTCAAAATGTGAAGAAAGTGCATATATTAACGAATGTCCTGTATGTACTTCTGAATGGTACAGTAACATATTCCTCTTTTATCATTCGTTAACCACAGTATGGTGTGTCAAAGCCACATATAATGGAATCGAATCTGTTTTATTTTGAAAAAACTAAAAAAGAGAAACAAACGTTATAAAAGGAATTTTAACGTTTCTTCAAGGGCAAAAAACCCTTATCGCAAAAGTGCAAAATGGAGGGGTTTCCTCTTCAATTTTAGCTTTATTTCGTCAAAATATGTAAATAACTTTGGGAGATATGGCGAATAGTATGTAGTATATAGTAACAATGATTAACAATATAATATATATGTAGAATGACATATGCTATATTGTTGAATAGTTGCCTAACAACATATATATACCAAATAGGAGAGTTTTTAAAAAAATTGAAGAAATTAGTGGTTGAAGCCATACATTTTCCAGTTACAACGAGTGTCACGTGGTCTCATCAGCCGTGAGAGGGTTAACTATTTCTTCTAAAGCAACAGGTACTACGTTCATTTTTTAGTGCAGTTTGTAGTAATTTGTGCATTTATTTTCTCGTGATGATGTGTAGAACATTTAGTTAGCATATTTGGTTACGATTTGGAAAAAATATACAGGGTGATGCCAAATTCAGCTTTGTAGTACAGAAAGTATAAATTTTTTTTCAAAATGTGAAGAAAGTGCATATATTAACGAATGTCCTGTATGTACTTCTGAATGGTACAGTAACATATTTTTCTTTTATCATTCGTTAACCACAGTATGGTGTGTCAAAGCCACATATAATGGAATCGAATCTGTTTTATTTTGAAGAAACTAAAAAAGAGAAACAAACGTTATAAAAGGAATTTTAACGTTTCTTCAAGGGCAAAGGACCCTTATCGCAACCGTACAAAATGGAGGGGTTTCCTCTTCAATTTTAGCTTTATTTCGTCAAAATATGTAAATAACTTTGGGAGATATGGCGAATAGTATGTAGTATATAGTAACAATGATTAACAATATTATATATATGTAGAATGACATATGCTATATTGTTGAATAGTTGCCTAACAACATATATATACCAAATAGGAGAGTTTTTAAAAAAATTGAAGAAATTAGTGGTTGAAGCCATACATTTTCCAGTTACAACGAGTGTCACGTGGTCTCATCAGCCGTGAGAGGGTTAACTATTTCTTCTAAAGCAACAGGTACTACGTTCATTTTTTATTGCAGTTTGTAGTAATTTGTGCTTTTATTTTCTCGTGATGATGTGTAGAACATTTAGTTAGCATATTTGGTTGAGATTTGGAAAAAATATACAGGGTGATGCCAAATTCAGCTTTGTAGTACTGAAAGTATAAATTGGTTTTCAAAATGTGAAGAAAGTGCATATCTTAACGAATGCCCTGTATGTACTTCTGAATGGTACAGTAACATATTCCTCTTTTATCATTCGTTAACCACAGTATGGTGTGTCAAAGCCACATATAATGGAATCGAATCTGTTTTATTTTGAAAAAACTAAAAAAGAGAAACAAACGTTATAAGAAAAGTTTTAACGTTTCTTCAAGGGCAAAGGACCCTTATCGCAACAGGACAAAATGGAGGGGTTTCCTCTTCAATTTTAGCTTTATTTCGTCAAAATATGTAAATAACTTTGGGAGATATGGCGAATAGTATGTAGTATATAGTAACAATGATTAACAATATAATATATATGTAGAATGACATATGCTATATTGTTGAATAGTTGCCTAACAACATATATATACCAAATAGGAGAGTTTTTAAAAAAATTGAAGAAATTAGTGGTTGAAGCCATACATTTTCGAGTTACAACGAGTGTCACGTGGTCTCATCAGCCGTGAGAGGGTTAACTATTTCTTCTAAAGCAACAGGTACTACGTTCATTTTTTAGTGCAGTTTGTAGTAATTTGTGCATTTATTTTCTCGTGATGATGTGTAGAACATTTAGTTAGCATATTTGGTTGAGATTTGGAAAAAATATACAGGGTGATGCCAAATTCAGCTTTGTAGTACAGAAAGTATAAATTGGTTTTCAAAATGTGAAGAAAGTGCATATATTAAC
Organism: Thermobia domestica; assembly: GCF_964235325.1. NCBI lineage: Eukaryota > Metazoa > Arthropoda > Insecta > Zygentoma > Lepismatidae > Thermobia > Thermobia domestica. The sequence continues at coordinate 34,200 of NW_027657163.1, read as the reverse complement.
GAATGTCCTGTATGTACTTCTGAATGGTACAGTAACATATTCCTCTTTTATCATTCGTTAACCACAGTATGGTGTGTCAAAGCCACATATAATGGAATCGAATCTGTTTTATTTTGAAGAAACTAAAAAAGAGAAAAAAACGTTATAAGAGGAATTTTAACGTTTCTTCAAGGGCAAAGGACCCTTATCGCAAAAGGACAAAATGGAGGGGTTTCCTCTTCAATTTGAGCTTTATTTCGTCAAAATATGTAAATAACTTTGGGAGATATGGCGAATAGTATGTAGTATATAGTAACAATGATTAACAATATTATATATATGTAGAATGACATATGCTATATTGTTGAATAGTTGCCTAACAACATATATATACCAAATAGGAGAGTTTTTAAAAAAATTGAAGAAATTAGTGGTTGAAGCCATACATTTTCCAGTTACAACGAGTGTCACGTGGTCTCATCAGCCGTGAGAGGGTTAACTATTTCTTCTAAAGCAACAGGTACTACGTTCATTTTTTATTGCAGTTTGTAGTAATTTGTGCTTTTATTTTCTCGTGATGATGTGTAGAACATTTAGTTAGCATATTTGGTTGAGATTTGGAAAAAATATACAGGGTGATGCCAAATTCAGCTTTGTAGTACTGAAAGTATAAATTGGTTTTCAAAATGTGAAGAAAGTGCATATATTAACGAATGTCCTGTATGTACTTCTGAATGGTACAGTAACATATTCCTCTTTTATCATTCGTTAACCACAGTATGGTGTGTCAAAGCCACATATAATGGAATCGAATCTGTTTTATTTTGAAAAAACTAAAAAAGAGAAACAAACGTTATAAAAGGAATTTTAACGTTTCTTCAAGGGCAAAAAACCCTTATCGCAAAAGTGCAAAATGGAGGGGTTTCCTCTTCAATTTTAGCTTTATTTCGTCAAAATATGTAAATAACTTTGGGAGATATGGCGAATAGTATGTAGTATATAGTAACAATGATTAACAATATAATATATATGTAGAATGACATATGCTATATTGTTGAATAGTTGCCTAACAACATATATATACCAAATAGGAGAGTTTTTAAAAAAATTGAAGAAATTAGTGGTTGAAGCCATACATTTTCCAGTTACAACGAGTGTCACGTGGTCTCATCAGCCGTGAGAGGGTTAACTATTTCTTCTAAAGCAACAGGTACTACGTTCATTTTTTAGTGCAGTTTGTAGTAATTTGTGCATTTATTTTCTCGTGATGATGTGTAGAACATTTAGTTAGCATATTTGGTTACGATTTGGAAAAAATATACAGGGTGATGCCAAATTCAGCTTTGTAGTACAGAAAGTATAAATTTTTTTTCAAAATGTGAAGAAAGTGCATATATTAACGAATGTCCTGTATGTACTTCTGAATGGTACAGTAACATATTTTTCTTTTATCATTCGTTAACCACAGTATGGTGTGTCAAAGCCACATATAATGGAATCGAATCTGTTTTATTTTGAAGAAACTAAAAAAGAGAAACAAACGTTATAAAAGGAATTTTAACGTTTCTTCAAGGGCAAAAAACCCTTATCGCAACCGTACAAAATGGAGGGGTTTCCTCTTCAATTTTAGCTTTATTTCGTCAAAATATGTAAATAACTTTGGGAGATATGGCGAATAGTATGTAGTATATAGTAACAATGATTAACAATATTATATATATGTAGAATGACATATGCTATATTGTTGAATAGTTGCCTAACAACATATATATACCAAATAGGAGAGTTTTTAAAAAAATTGAAGAAATTAGTGGTTGAAGCCATACATTTTCCAGTTACAACGAGTGTCACGTGGTCTCATCAGCCGTGAGAGGGTTAACTATTTCTTCTAAAGCAACAGGTACTACGTTCATTTTTTATTGCAGTTTGTAGTAATTTGTGCTTTTATTTTCTCGTGATGATGTGTAGAACATTTAGTTAGCATATTTGGTTGAGATTTGGAAAAAATATACAGGGTGATGCCAAATTCAGCTTTGTAGTACTGAAAGTATAAATTGGTTTTCAAAATGTGAAGAAAGTGCATATATTAACGAATGTCCTGTATGTACTTCTGAATGGTACAGTAACATATTCCTCTTTTATCATTCGTTAACCACAGTATGGTGTGTCAAAGCCACATATAATGGAATCGAATCTGTTTTATTTTGAAAAAACTAAAAAAGAGAAACAAACGTTATAAAAGGAATTTTAACGTTTCTTCAAGGGCAAAGGACCCTTATCGCAAAAGTGCAAAATGGAGGGGTTTCCTCTTCAATTTTAGCTTTATTTCGTCAAAATATGTAAATAACTTTGGGAGATATGGCGAATAGTATGTAGTATATAGTAACAATGATTAACAATATAATATATATGTAGAATGACATATGCTATATTGTTGAATAGTTGCCTAACAACATATATATACCAAATAGGAGAGTTTTTAAAAAAATTGAAGAAATTAGTGGTTGAAGCCATACATTTTCCAGTTACAACGAGTGTCACGTGGTCTCATCAGCCGTGAGAGGGTTAACTATTTCTTCTAAAGCAACAGGTACTACGTTCATTTTTTAGTGCAGTTTGTAGTAATTTGTGCATTTATTTTTCGCTGATGATGTGTAGAACATTTAGTTAGCATATTTGGTTGAGATTTGGAAAAAATATACAGGGTGATGCAAAATTCAGCTTTGAAGTACAGAAAGTATAAATTGGTTTTCAAAATGTGAAGAAAGTGCATATATTAACGAATGCCCTGTATGTACTTCTGAATGGTACAGTAACATATTCCTCTTTTATCATTCGTTAACCACAGTATGGTGTGTCAAAGCCACATATAATGGAATCGAATCTGTTTTATTTTGAAAAAAACTAAAAAAGAGAAACAAACGTTATAAGAGGAATTTTAACGTTTCTTCAAGGGCAAAGGACCCTTATCGCAAAAGGACAAAATGGAGGGGTTTCCTCTTCAATTTGAGCTTTATTTCGTCAAAATATGTAAATAACTTTGGGAGATATGGCGAATAGTATGTAGTATATAGTAACAATGATTAACAATATAATATATATGTAGAATGACATATGCTATATTGTTGAATAGTTGCCTAACAACATATTTATACCAAATAGGAGAGTTTTTAAAAAAATTGAAGAAATTAGTGGTTGAAGCCATACATTTTCCAGTTACAACGAGTGTCACGTGGTCTCATCAGCCGTGAGAGGGTTAACTATTTCTTCTAAAGCAACAGGTACAACGTTCATTTTTTAGTGCAGTTTGTAGTAATTTGTGCATTTATTTTCCGCTGATGATGTGTAGAACATTTAGTTAGCATATTTGGTTGAGATTTGGAAAAAATATACAGGGTGATGCAAAATTCAGCTTTGAAGTACAGAAAGTATAAATTGGTTTTCAAAATGTGAAGAAAGTGCATATATTAACAAATGTCCTGTATGTACTTCTGAATGGTACAGTAACATATTCCTCTTTTATCATTCGTTAACCACAGTATGGTGTGTCAAAGCCACATATAATGGAATCGAATCTGTTTTATTTTGAAAAAACTAAAAAAGAGAAACAAACGTTATAAGAGGAATTTTAACGTTTCTTCAAGGGCAAAGGACCCTTATCGCAAAAGGACAAAATGCAGGGGTTTCCTCTTCAATTTTAGCTTTATTTCGTCAAAATATGTAAATAACTTTGGGAGATATGGCGAATAGTATGTAGTATATAGTAACAATGGATAACAATATAATATATATGTAGAATGACATATGCTATATTGTTGAATAGTTGCCTAACCACATATATATACGAAATAGGAGAGTTTTTAAAAAAATTGAAGAAATTAGTGGTTGAAGCCATACATTTTCCAGTTACAACGAGTGTCACGTGGTCTCATCAGCCGTGAGAGGGTTAACTATTTCTTCTAAAGCAACAGGTAATACGTTCATTTTTTAGTGCAGTTTGTAGTAATTTGTGCATTTATTTTCTCGTGATGATGTGTAGAACATTTAGTAGCATATTTGGTTGAGATTTGGAAAAAATATACAGGGTGATGGCAAATTCAGCTTTGTAGTACAGAAAGTATAAATTGGTTTTCAAAATGTGAAGAAAGTGCATATATTAACGAATGTCCTGTATGTACTTCTGAATGGTACAGTAACATATTCCTCTTTTATCATTCGTTAACCACAGTATGGTGTGTCAAAGCCACATATAATGGAATCGAATCTGTTTTAATTTGAAAAAACTAAAAAAGAGAAACAAACGTTATAAGAGGAATTTTAACGTTTCTTCAAGGGCAAAGGACCCTTATCGCAACCGTACAAAATGGAGGGGTTTCCTCTTCAATTTTAGCTTTATTTCGTCAAAATATGTAAATAACTTTGGGAGATATGGCGAATAGTATGTAGTATATAGTAACAATGATTAACAATATAATATATATGTAGAATGACACATGTTATATTGTTGAATAGTTGCCTAACAACATATATATACCAAATAGGAGAGTTTTTAAAAAAATTGAAGAAATTAGTGGTTGAAGCCATACATTTTCCAGTTACAACGAGTGTCACGTGGTCTCATCAGCCGTGAGAGGGTTAACTATTTCTTCTAAAGCAACAGGTACTACGTTCATTTTTTAGTGCAGTTTGTAGTAATTTGTGCATTTATTTTCTCGTGATGATGTGTAGAACATTTAGTTAGCATATTTGGTTGAGATTTGGAAAAAATATACAGGGTGATGCCAAATTCAGCTTTGTAGTACAGAAAGTATAAATTGGTTTTCAAAATGTGAAGAAAGTGCATATATTAACGAATGTCCTGTATGTACTTCTGAATGGTACAGTAACATATTCCTCTTTTATCATTCGTTAACCACAGTATGGTGTGTCAAAGCCACATATAATGGAATCGAATCTGTTTTATTTTGAAAAAACTAAAAAAGAGAAACAAACGTTATAAGAGGAATTTTAACGTTTCTTCAAGGGCAAAGGACCCTTATCGCAAAAGGACAAAATGTAGGGGTTTCCTCTTCAATTTTAGCTTTATTTCGTCAAAATATGTAAATAACTTTGGGAGATATGGCGAATAGTATGTAGTATATAGTAACAATGATTAACAATATAATATATATATATAGAATGACATATGCTATATTGTTGAATAGTTGCCTAACAACATATATATACCAAATAGGAGAGTTTTTTAAAAAAATTGAAGAAATTAGTGGTTGAAGCCATACATTTTCCAGTTACAACGAGTGTCACGTGGTCTCATCAGCCGTGAGAGGGTTAACTATTTCTTCTAAAGCAACAGGTACTACGTTCATTTTTAATGCAGTTTGTAGTAATTTGTGCATTTATTTTCCCGTGATGATGTGTAGAACATTTAGTTAGCATATTTGGTTGAGACTTGAAAAAAATATACAGGGTGATGCAAAATTCAGCTTTGAAGTACAGAAAGTATAAATTGGTTTTCAAAATGTGAAGAAAGTGCATATCTTAACGAATGCCCTGTATGTACTTCTGAATGGTACAGTAACATATTCCTCTTTTATCATTCGTTAACCACAGTATGGTGTGTCAAAGCCACATATAATGGAATCGAATCTGTTTTATTTTGAAAAAACTAAAAAAGAGAAACAAACGTTATAAGAAAAGTTTTAACGTTTCTTCAAGGGCAAAGGACCCTTATCGCAACAGGACAAAATGGAGGGGTTTCCTCTTCAATTTTAGCTTTATTTCGTCAAAATATGTAAATAACTTTGGGAGATATGGCGAATAGTATGTAGTATATAGTAACAATGATTAACAATATAATATATATGTAGAATGACATATGCTATATTGTTGAATAGTTGCCTAACAACATATATATACCAAATAGGAGAGTTTTTAAAAAAATTGAAGAAATTAGTGGTTGAAGCCATACATTTTCGAGTTACAACGAGTGTCACGTGGTCTCATCAGCCGTGAGAGGGTTAACTATTTCTTCTAAAGCAACAGGTACTACGTTCATTTTTTAGTGCAGTTTGTAGTAATTTGTGCATTTATTTTTCGCTGATGATGTGTAGAACATTTAGTTAGCATATTTGGTTGAGATTTGGAAAAAATATACAGGGTGATGCAAAATTCAGCTTTGAAGTACAGAAAGTATAAATTGGTTTTCAAAATGTGAAGAAAGTGCATATATTAACGAATGCCCTGTATGTACTTCTGAATGGTACAGTAACATATTCCTCTTTTATCATTCGTTAACCACAGTATGGTGTGTCAAAGCAACATATAATGGAATCGAATCTGTATTATTTTGAAAAAAACTAAAAAAGAGAAACAAACGTTATAAGAGGAATTTTTACGTTTCTTCAAGGGCAAAGGACCCTTATCGCAAAAGGACAAAATGGAGGGGTTTCCTCTTCAATTTGAGCTTTATTTCGTCAAAATATGTAAATAACTTTGGGAGATATGGCGAATAGTATGTAGTATATAGTAACAATGATTAACAATATAATATATATGTAGAATGACATATGCTATATTGTTGAATAGTTGCCTAACAACATATTTATACCAAATAGGAGAGTTTTTAAAAAAATTGAAGAAATTAGTGGTTGAAGCCATACATTTTCCAGTTACAACGAGTGTCACGTGGTCTCATCAGCCGTGAGAGGGTTAACTATTTCTTCTAAAGCAACAGGTACTACGTTCATTTTTTAGTGCAGTTTGTAGTAATTTGTGCATTTATTTTCTCGTGATGATGTGTAGAACATTTAGTTAGCATATTTGGTTGAGATTTGGAAAAAATATACAGGGTGATGCCAAATTCAGCTTTGTAGTACAGAAAGTATAAATTGGTTTTCAAAATGTGAAGAAAGTGCATATATTAACGAATGTCCTGTATGTACTTCTGAATGGTACAGTAACATATTCCTCTTTTATCATTCGTTAACCACAGTATGGTGTGTCAAAGCCACATATAATGGAATCGAATCTGTTTTATTTTGAAGAAACTAAAAAAGAGAAAACAAACGTTATACGAGGAATTTTAACGTTTCTTCAAGGGCAAAGGACCCTTATCGCAAAAGGACAAAATGGAGGGGTTTCCTCTTCAATTTGAGCTTTATTTCGTCAAAATATGTAAATAACTTTGGGAGATATGGCGAATAGTATGTAGTATATAGTAACAATGATTAACAATATTATATATATGTTGAATGACATATGCTATATTGTTGAATAGTTGCCTAACAACATATATATACCAAATAGGAGAGTTTTTAATAAAATTGAAGAAATTAGTGGTTGAAGCCATACATTTTCCAGTTACAACGAGTGTCACGTGGTCTCATCAGCCGTGAGAGGGTTAACCTATTTCTTCTAAAGCAACAGGTACTACGTTCATTTTTTATTGCAGTTTGTAGTAATTTGTGCTTTTATTTTCTCGTGATGATGTGTAGAACATTTAGTTAGCATATTTGGTTGAGATTTGGAAAAATATACAGGGTGATGCCAAATTCAGCTTTGTAGTACTGAAAGTATAAATTGGTTTTCAAAATGTGAAGAAAGTGCATTATATTAACGAATGTCCTGTATGTACTTCTGAATGGTACAGTAACATATTCCTCTTTTATCATTCGTTAACCACAGTATGGTGTGTCAAAGCACATATAATGGAATCGATCTGTTTTATTTTGAAAAAACTAAAAAAGAGAAACAAACGTTATAAAAGGAATTTTAACGTTTCTTCAAGGGCAAAGGACCCTTATCGCAAAAGGACAAAATGTAGGGGTTTCCTCTTCAATTTTAGCTTTATTTCGTCAAGATATGTTAATAACTTTGGGAGATATGGCGAATAGTATGTAGTATATAGTAACAATGATTAACAATATAATATATATGTAGAATGACATATGCTATATTGTTGAATAGTTGCCTAACAACATATTTATACCAAATAGGAGAGTTTTTAAAAAATTGAAGAAATTAGTGGTTGAAGCCATACATTTTCCAGTTACAACGAGTGTCACGTGGTCTCATCAGCCGTGATAGGGTTAACTATTTCTTCTAAAGCAACAGGTACTACGTTCATTTTTAGTGCAGTTTGTAGTAATTTGTGCATTTATTTTCTCGTGATGATGTGTAGAACATTTAGTTAGCATATTTGGTTGAGATTTGGAAAAAATATACAGGGTGATGCCAAATTCAGCTTTGTAGTACAGAAAGTATAAATTGGTTTTCAAATGTGAAGAAAGTGCATATATTAACGAATGTCCTGTATGTACTTCTGAATGGTACAGTAACATATTCCTCTTTTATCATTCGTTAACCACAGTATGGTGTGTCAAAGCCACATATAATGGAATCGAATCTGTTTTATTTTGAAGAAACTAAAAAAGAGAAACAAACGTTATACGAGGAATTTTAACGTTTCTTCAAGGGCAAAGGACCCTTATCGCAAAAGGACAAAATGGAGGGGTTTCCTCTTCAATTTGAGCTTTATTTCGTCAAAATATGTAAATAACTTTGGGAGATATGGCGAATAGTATGTAGTATATAGTAACAATGATTAACAATATTATATATATGTAGAATGACATATGCTATATGTTGAATAGTTGCCTAACAACATATATATACCAAATAGGAGAGTTTTTAATAAAATTGAAGAAATTAGTGGTTGAAGCCATACATTTTCCAGTTACAACGAGTGTCACGTGGTCTCATCAGCCGTGAGAGGGTTAACTATTTCTTCTAAAGCAACAGGTACTACGTTCATTTTTTATTGCAGTTTGTAGTAATTTGTGCTTTTATTTTCTCGTGATGATGTGTAGAACATTTAGTTAGCATATTTGGTTGAGATTTGGAAAAAATATACAGGGTGATGCCAAATTCAGCTTTGTAGTACTGAAAGTATAAATTGGTTTTCAAAATGTGAAGAAAGTGCATATATTAACGAATGTCCTGTATGTACTTCTGAATGGTACAGTAACATATTCCTCTTTTATCATTCGTTAACCACAGTATGGTGTGTCAAAGCCACATATAATGGAATCGAATCTGTTTTATTTTGAAAAAACTAAAAAAGAGAAACAAACGTTATAAAAGGAATTTTAACGTTTCTTCAAGGGCAAAAAACCCTTATCGCAAAAGTGCAAATGGAGGGGTTTCCTCTTCAATTTTAGCTTTATTTCGTCAAAATATGTAAATAACTTTGGGAGATATGGCGAATAGTATGTAGTATATAGTAACAATGATTAACAATATAATATATATGTAGAATGACATATACTATATTGTTGAATACTTGCCTAACAACATATATATACCAATAGGAGAGTTTTTAAAAAAATTGAAGAAATTAGTGGTTGAAGCCATACATTTTCCAGTTACAACGAGTGTCACGTGGTCTCATCAGCCGTGAGAGGGTTAACTATTTCTTCTAAAGCAACAGGTACTACGTTCATTTTTTAGTGCAGTTTGTAGTAATTTGTGCATTTATTTTCTCGTGATGATGTGTAGAACATTTAGTTAGCATATTTGGTTGAGATTTGGAAAAAATATACAGGGTGATGCCAAATTCAGCTTTGTAGTACAGAAAGTATAAATTGGTTTTCAAAATGTGAAGAAAGTGCATATATTAACGAATTGTCCTGTATGTACTTCTGAATGGTACAGTAACATATTCCTCTTTTATCATTCGTTAACCACAGTATGGTGTGTCAAAGCCACATATATGGAATCGAATCTGTTTTATTTTGAAAAAACTAAAAAAGAGAAACAAACGTTATAAGAGGAATTTTAACGTTTCTTCAAGGGCAAAGGACCCTTATCGCAAAAGGACAAAATGTAGGGGTTTCCTCTTCAATTTTAGCTTTATTTCGTCAAAATATGTAAATAACTTTGGAGATATGGCGAATAGTATGTAGTATATAGTAACAATGATTAACAATATAATATATATGTAGAATGACATATGCTATATTGTTGAATAGTTGCCTAACAACATATTTATACCAAATAGGAGAGTTTTTAAAAAAATTGAAGAAATTAGTGGTTGAAGCCATACATTTTCCAGTTACAACGAGTGTCACGTGGTCTCATCAGCCGTGATAGGGTTAACTATTTCTTCTAAAGCAACAGGTACTACGTTCATTTTTTAGTGCAGTTTGTAGTAATTTGTGCATTTATTTTCTCGTGATGATGTGTAGAACATTTAGTTAGCATATTTGGTTGAGATTTGGAAAAAATATACAGGGTGATGCCAAATTCAGCTTTGTAGTACAGAAAGTATAAATTGGTTTTCAAAATGTGAAGAAAGTGCATATATTAACGAATGTCCTGTATGTACTTCTGAATGGTACAGTAACATATTCCTCTTTTATCATTCGTTAACCACAGTATGGTGTGTCAAGCCACATATAATGGAATCGAATCTGTTTTATTTTGAAGAAACTAAAAAAGAGAAACAAACGTTATACGAGGAATTTTAACGTTTCTTCAAGGGCAAAGGACCCTTATCGCAAAAGGACAAAATGGAGGGGTTTCCTCTTCAATTTTAGCTTTATTTCGTCAAAATATGTAAATAACTTTGGGAGATATGGCGAATAGTATGTAGTATATAGTAACAATGATTAACAATATTATATATATGTAGAATGACATATGCTATATTGTTGAATAGTTGCCTAACAACATATATATACCAAATAGGAGAGTTTTTAATAAAATTGAAGAAATTAGTGGTTGAAGCCATACATTTTCCAGTTACAACGAGTGTCACGTGGTCTCATCAGCCGTGAGAGGGTTAACTATTTCTTCTAAAGCAACAGGTACTACGTTCATTTTTTATTGCAGTTTGTAGTAATTTGTGCTTTTATTTTCTCGTGATGATGTGTAGAACATTTAGTTAGCATATTTGGTTGAGATTTGGAAAAAATATACAGGGTGATGCCAAATTCAGCTTTGTAGTACTGAAAGTATAAATTGGTTTTCAAAATGTGAAGAAAGTGCATATATTAACGAATGTCCTGTATGTACTTCTGAATGGTACAGTAACATATTCCTCTTTTATCATTCGTTAACCACAGTATGGTGTGTCAAAGCCACATATAATGGAATCGAATCTGTTTTATTTTGAAAAAACTAAAAAAGAGAAACAAACGTTATAAAAGGAATTTTAACGTTTCTTCAAGGGCAAAAAACCCTTATCGCAAAAGTGCAAAATGGAGGGGTTTCCTCTTCAATTTTAGCTTTATTTCGTCAAAATATGTAAATAACTTTGGGAGATATGGCGAATAGTATGTAGTATATAGTAACAATGATTAACAATATAATATATATGTAGAATGACATATGCTATATTGTTGAATACTTGCCTAACAACATATATATACCAAATAGGAGAGTTTTTAAAAAAATTGAAGAAATTAGTGGTTGAAGCCATACATTTTCCAGTTACAACGAGTGTCACGTGGTCTCATCAGCCGTGAGAGGGTTAACTATTTCTTCTAAAGCAACAGGTACTACGTTCATTTTTTAGTGCAGTTTGTAGTAATTTGTGCATTTATTTTCTCGTGATGATGTGTAGAACATTTAGTTAGCATATTTGGTTGAGATTTGGAAAAAATATACAGGGTGATGCCAAATTCAGCTTTGTAGTACAGAAAGTATAAATTGGTTTTCAAAATGTGAAGAAAGTGCATATATTAACGAATGTCCTGTATGTACTTCTGAATGGTACAGTAACATATTCCTCTTTTATCATTCGTTAACCACAGTATGGTGTGTCAAAGCCACATATAATGGAATCGAATCTGTTTTATTTTGAAAAAACTAAAAAAGAGAAACAAACGTTATAAGAGGAATTTTAACGTTTCTTCAAGGGCAAAGGACCCTTATCGCAAAAGGACAAAATGTAGGGGTTTCCTCTTCAATTTTAGCTTTATTTCGTCAAAATATGTAAATAACTTTGGGAGATATGGCGAATAGTATGTAGTATATAGTAACAATGATTAACAATATAATATATATATATAGAATGACATATGCTATATTGTTGAATAGTTGCCTAACAACATATATATACCAAATAGGAGAGTTTTTTAAAAAAATTGAAGAAATTAGTGGTTGAAGCCATACATTTTCCAGTTACAACGAGTGTCACGTGGTCTCATCAGCCGTGAGAGGGTTAACTATTTCTTCTAAAGCAACAGGTACTACGTTCATTTTTTATTGCAGTTTGTAGTAATTTGTGCTTTTATTTTCTCGTGATGATGTGTAGAACATTTAGTTAGCATATTTGGTTGAGATTTGGAAAAAATATACAGGGTGATGCCAAATTCAGCTTTGTAGTACTGAAAGTATAAATTGGTTTTCAAAATGTGAAGAAAGTGCATATATTAACGAATGTCCTGTATGTACTTCTGAATGGTACAGTAACATATTCCTCTTTTATCATTCGTTAACCACAGTATGGTGTGTCAAAGCCACATATAATGGAATCGAATCTGTTTTATTTTGAAAAAACTAAAAAAGAGAAACAAACGTTATAAAAGGAATTTTAACGTTTCTTCAAGGGCAAAGGACCCTTATCGCAAAAGTGCAAAATGGAGGGGTTTCCTCTTCAATTTTAGCTTTATTTCGTCAAAATATGTAAATAACTTTGGGAGATATGGCGAATAGTATGTAGTATATAGTAACAATGGATAACAATATAATATATATGTAGAATGACATATGCTATATTGTTGAATAGTTGCCTAACAACATATATATACCAAATAGGAGAGTTTTTAAAAAAATTGAAGAAATTAGTGGTTGAAGCCATACATTTTCCAGTTACAACGAGTGTCACGTGGTCTCATCAGCCGTGAGAGGGTTAACTATTTCTTCTAAAGCAACAGGTACTACGTTCATTTTTTAGTGCAGTTTGTAGTAATTTGTGCATTTATTTTCTCGTGATGATGTGTAGAACATTTAGTTAGCATATTTGGTTGAGATTTGGAAAAAATATACAGGGTGATGCCAAATTCAGCTTTGTAGTACAGAAAGTATAAATTGGTTTTCAAAATGTGAAGAAAGTGCATATATTAACGAATGTCCTGTATGTACTTCTGAATGGTACAGTAACATATTCCTCTTTTATCATTCGTTAACCACAGTATGGTGTGTCAAAGCCACATATAATGGAATCGAATCTGTTTTATTTTGAAAAAACTAAAAAAGAGAAACAAACGTTATAAGAGGAATTTTAACGTTTCTTCAAGGGCAAAGGACCCTTATCGCAAAAGGACAAAATGGAGGGGTTTCCTCTTCAATTTTAGCTTTATTTCGTCAAAATATGTAAATAACTTTGGGAGATATGGCGAATAGTATGTAGTATATAGTAACAATGATTAACAATATAATATATATGTAGAATGACATATGCTATATTGTTGAATAGTTGCCTAACAACATATATATACCAAATAGGAGAGTTTTTTAAAAAAATTGAAGAAATTAGTGGTTGAAGCCATACATTTTCCAGTTACAACGAGTGTCACGTGGTCTCATCAGCCGTGAGAGGGTTAACTATTTCTTCTAAAGCAACAGGTACTACGTTCATTTTTAATGCAGTTTGTAGTAATTTGTGCATTTATTTTCCCGTGATGATGTGTAGAACATTTAGTTAGCATATTTGGTTGAGACTTGAAAAAAATATACAGGGTGATGCAAAATTCAGCTTTGAAGTACAGAAAGTATAAATTGGTTTTCAAAATGTGAAGAAAGTGCATATCTTAACGAATGCCCTGTATGTACTTCTGAATGGTACAGTAACATATTCCTCTTTTATCATTCGTTAACCACAGTATGGTGTGTCAAAGCCACATATAATGGAATCGAATCTGTTTTATTTTGAAAAAACTAAAAAAGAGAAACAAACGTTATAAGAAAAGTTTTAACGTTTCTTCAAGGGCAAAGGACCCTTATCGCAACAGGACAAAATGGAGGGGTTTCCTCTTCAATTTTAGCTTTATTTCGTCAAAATATGTAAATAACTTTGGGAGATATGGCGAATAGTATGTAGTATATAGTAACAATGATTAACAATATAATATATATGTAGAATGACATATGCTATATTGTTGAATAGTTGCCTAACAACATATATATACCAAATAGGAGAGTTTTTAAAAAAATTGAAGAAATTAGTGGTTGAAGCCATACATTTTCGAGTTACAACGAGTGTCACGTGGTCTCATCAGCCGTGAGAGGGTTAACTATTTCTTCTAAAGCAACAGGTACTACGTTCATTTTTTAGTGCAGTTTGTAGTAATTTGTGCATTTATTTTTCGCTGATGATGTGTAGAACATTTAGTTAGCATATTTGGTTGAGATTTGGAAAAAATATACAGGGTGATGCAAAATTCAGCTTTGAAGTACAGAAAGTATAAATTGGTTTTCAAAATGTGAAGAAAGTGCATATATTAACGAATGCCCTGTATGTACTTCTGAATGGTACAGTAACATATTCCTCTTTTATCATTCGTTAACCACAGTATGGTGTGTCAAAGCCACATATAATGGAATCGAATCTGTTTTATTTTGAAAAAAACTAAAAAAGAGAAACAAACGTTATAAGAGGAATTTTAACGTTTCTTCAAGGGCAAAGGACCCTTATCGCAAAAGGACAAAATGGAGGGGTTTCCTCTTCAATTTTAGCTTTATTTCGTCAAAATATGTAAATAACTTTGGGAGATATGGCGAATAGTATGTAGTATATAGTAACAATGATTAACAATATAATATATATGTAGAATGACATATGCTATATTGTTGAATAGTTGCCTAACAACATATTTATACCAAATAGGAGAGTTTTTAAAAAAATTGAAGAAATTAATGGTTGAAGCCATACATTTTCCAGTTACAACGAGTGTCACGTGGTCTCATCAGCCGTGATAGGGTTAACTATTTCTTCTAAAGCAACAGGTACTACGTTCATTTTTTAGTGCAGTTTGTAGTAATTTGTGCATTTATTTTCCCGTGATGATGTGTAGAACATTTAGTTAGCATATTTGGTTGAGACTTGAAAAAAATATACAGGGTGATGCAAAATTCAGCTTTGAAGTACAGAAAGTATAAATTGGTTTTCAAAATGTGAAGAAAGTGCATATCTTAACGAATGCCCTGTATGTACTTCTGAATGGTACAGTAACATATTCCTCTTTTATCATTCGTTAACCACAGTATGGTGTGTCAAAGCCACATATAATGGAATCGAATCTGTTTTATTTTGAAAAAACTAAAAAAGAGAAACAAACGTTATAAGAAAAGTTTTAACGTTTCTTCAAGGGCAAAGGACCCTTATCGCAACAGGACAAAATGGAGGGGTTTCCTCTTCAATTTTAGCTTTATTTCGTCAAAATATGTAAATAACTTTGGGAGATATGGCGAATAGTATGTAGTATATAGTAACAATGATTAACAATATAATATATATGTAGAATGACATATGCTATATTGTTGAATAGTTGCCTAACAACATATATATACCAAATAGGAGAGTTTTTAAAAAAATTGAAGAAATTAGTGGTTGAAGCCATACATTTTCGAGTTACAACGAGTGTCACGTGGTCTCATCAGCCGTGAGAGGGTTAACTATTTCTTCTAAAGCAACAGGTACTACGTTCATTTTTTAGTGCAGTTTGTAGTAATTTGTGCATTTATTTTCTCGTGATGATGTGTAGAACATTTAGTTAGCATATTTGGTTGAGATTTGGAAAAAATATACAGGGTGATGCCAAATTCAGCTTTGTAGTACTGAAAGTATAAATTGGTTTTCAAAATGTGAAGAAAGTGCATATATTAACGAATGTCCTGTATGTACTTCTGAATGGTACAGTAACATATTCCTCTTTTATCATTCGTTAACCACAGTATGGTGTGTCAAAGCCACATATAATGGAATCGAATCTGTTTTATTTTGAAGAAACTAAAAAAGAGAAACAAACGTTATAAAAGGAATTTTAACGTTTCTTCAAGGGCAAAGGACCCTTATCGCAACCGTACAAAATGGAGGGGTTTCCTCTTCAATTTTAGCTTTATTTCGTCAAAATATGTAAATAACTTTGGGAGATATGGCGAATAGTATGTAGTATATAGTAACAATGATTAACAATATTATATATATGTAGAATGACATATGCTATATTGTTGAATAGTTGCCTAACAACATATATATACCAAATAGGAGAGTTTTTAAAAAAATTGAAGAAATTAGTGGTTGAAGCCATACATTTTCCAGTTACAACGAGTGTCACGTGGTCTCATCAGCCGTGAGAGGGTTAACTATTTCTTCTAAAGCAACAGGTACTACGTTCATTTTTTATTGCAGTTTGTAGTAATTTGTGCTTTTATTTTCTCGTGATGATGTGTAGAACATTTAGTTAGCATATTTGGTTGAGATTTGGAAAAAATATACAGGGTGATGCCAAATTCAGCTTTGTAGTACTGAAAGTATAAATTGGT
Source organism: Thermobia domestica (assembly GCF_964235325.1). NCBI lineage: Eukaryota > Metazoa > Arthropoda > Insecta > Zygentoma > Lepismatidae > Thermobia > Thermobia domestica. Next base: position 17,673 of record NW_027657163.1, on the reverse strand, counting down.
TTTCAAAATGTGAAGAAAGTGCATATATTAACGAATGTCCTGTATGTACTTCTGAATGGTACAGTAACATATTCCTCTTTTATCATTCGTTAACCACAGTATGGTGTGTCAAAGCCACATATAATGGAATCGAATCTGTTTTATTTTGAAAAAAACTAAAAAAGAGAAACAAACGTTATAAAAGGAATTTTAACGTTTCTTCAAGGGCAAAGGACCCTTATCGCAACAGGACAAAATGGAGGGGTTTCCTCTTCAATTTTAGCTTTATTTCGTCAAAATATGTAAATAACTTTGGGAGATATGGCGAATAGTATGTAGTATATAGTAACAATGATTAACAATATAATATATATGTAGAATGACATATGCTATATTGTTGAATAGTTGCCTAACAACATATATATACCAAATAGGAGAGTTTTTAAAAAAATTGAAGAAATTAGTGGTTGAAGCCATACATTTTCGAGTTACAACGAGTGTCACGTGGTCTCATCAGCCGTGAGAGGGTTAACTATTTCTTCTAAAGCAACAGGTACTACGTTCATTTTTTAGTGCAGTTTGTAGTAATTTGTGCATTTATTTTTCGCTGATGATGTGTAGAACATTTAGTTAGCATATTTGGTTGAGATTTGGAAAAGATATACAGGGTGATGCAAAATTCAGCTTTGAAGTACAGAAAGTATAAATTGGTTTTCAAAATGTGAAGAAAGTGCATATATTAACGAATGCCCTGTATGTACTTCTGAATGGTACAGTAACATATTCCTCTTTTATCATTCGTTAACCACAGTATGGTGTGTCAAAGCCACATATAATGGAATCGAATCTGTTTTATTTTGAAAAAACTAAAAAAGAGAAACAAACGTTATAAAAGGAATTTTAACGTTTCTTCAAGGGCAAAGGACCCTTATCGCAAAAGTGCAAAATGGAGGGGTTTCCTCTTCAATTTTAGCTTTATTTCGTCAAAATATGTAAATAACTTTGGGAGATATGGCGAATAGTATGTAGTATATAGTAACAATGATTAACAATATAATATATATATATAGAATGACATATGCTATATTGTTGAATAGTTGCCTAACAACATATATATACCAAATAGGAGAGTTTTTTAAAAAAATTGAAGAAATTAGTGGTTGAAGCCATACATTTTCCAGTTACAACGAGTGTCACGTGGTCTCATCAGCCGTGAGAGGGTTAACTATTTCTTCTAAAGCAACAGGTACTACGTTCATTTTTAATGCAGTTTGTAGTAATTTGTGCATTTATTTTCCCGTGATGATGTGTAGAACATTTAGTTAGCATATTTGGTTGAGACTTGAAAAAAATATACAGGGTGATGCAAAATTCAGCTTTGAAGTACAGAAAGTATAAATTGGTTTTCAAAATGTGAAGAAAGTGCATATCTTAACGAATGCCCTGTATGTACTTCTGAATGGTACAGTAACATATTCCTCTTTTATCATTCGTTAACCACAGTATGGTGTGTCAAAGCCACATATAATGGAATCGAATCTGTTTTATTTTGAAAAAACTAAAAAAGAGAAACAAACGTTATAAGAAAAGTTTTAACGTTTCTTCAAGGGCAAAGGACCCTTATCGCAACAGGACAAAATGGAGGGGTTTCCTCTTCAATTTTAGCTTTATTTCGTCAAAATATGTAAATAACTTTGGGAGATATGGCGAATAGTATGTAGTATATAGTAACAATGATTAACAATATAATATATATGTAGAATGACATATGCTATATTGTTGAATAGTTGCCTAACAACATATATATACCAAATAGGAGAGTTTTTAAAAAAATTGAAGAAATTAGTGGTTGAAGCCATACATTTTCGAGTTACAACGAGTGTCACGTGGTCTCATCAGCCGTGAGAGGGTTAACTATTTCTTCTAAAGCAACAGGTACTACGTTCATTTTTTAGTGCAGTTTGTAGTAATTTGTGCATTTATTTTTCGCTGATGATGTGTAGAACATTTAGTTAGCATATTTGGTTGAGATTTGGAAAAAATATACAGGGTGATGCAAAATTCAGCTTTGAAGTACAGAAAGTATAAATTGGTTTTCAAAATGTGAAGAAAGTGCATATATTAACGAATGCCCTGTATGTACTTCTGAATGGTACAGTAACATATTCCTCTTTCATCATTCGTTAACCACAGTATGGTGTGTCAAAGCCACATATAATGGAATCGAATCTGTTTTATTTTGAAAAAAACTAAAAAAGAGAAACAAACGTTATAAGAGGAATTTTTACGTTTCTTCAAGGGCAAAGGACCCTTATCGCAAAAGGACAAAATGGAGGGGTTTCCTCTTCAATTTGAGCTTTATTTCGTCAAAATATGTAAATAACTTTGGGAGATATGGCGAATAGTATGTAGTATATAGTAACAATGATTAACAATATAATATATATGTAGAATGACATATGCTATATTGTTGAATAGTTGCCTAACAACATATTTATACCAAATAGGAGAGTTTTTAAAAAAATTGAAGAAATTAGTGGTTGAAGCCATACATTTTCCAGTTACAACGAGTGTCACGTGGTCTCATCAGCCGTGATAGGGTTAACTATTTCTTCTAAAGCAACAGGTACTACGTTCATTTTTTAGTGCAGTTTGTAGTAATTTGTGCATTTATTTTCTCGTGATGATGTGTAGAACATTTAGTTAGCATATTTGGTTGAGATTTGGAAAAAATATACAGGGTGATGCCAAATTCAGCTTTGTAGTACAGAAAGTATAAATTGGTTTTCAAAATGTGAAGAAAGTGCATATATTAACGAATGTCCTGTATGTACTTCTGAATGGTACAGTAACATATTCCTCTTTTATCATTCGTTAACCACAGTATGGTGTGTCAAAGCCACATATAATGGAATCGAATCTGTTTTATTTTGAAGAAACTAAAAAAGAGAAACAAACGTTATAAGAGGAATTTTAACGTTTCTTCAAGGGCAAAGGACCCTTATCGCAAAAGGACAAAATGGAGGGGTTTCCTCTTCAATTTGAGCTTTATTTCGTCAAAATATGTAAATAACTTTGGGAGATATGGCGAATAGTATGTAGTATATAGTAACAATGATTAACAATATTATATATATGTAGAATGACATATGCTATATTGTTGAATAGTTGCCTAACAACATATATATACCAAATAGGAGAGTTTTTAAAAAAATTGAAGAAATTAGTGGTTGAAGCCATACATTTTCCAGTTACAACGAGTGTCACGTGGTCTCATCAGCCGTGAGAGGGTTAACTATTTCTTCTAAAGCAACAGGTACTACGTTCATTTTTTATTGCAGTTTGTAGTAATTTGTGCTTTTATTTTCTCGTGATGATGTGTAGAACATTTAGTTAGCATATTTGGTTGAGATTTGGAAAAAATATACAGGGTGATGCCAAATTCAGCTTTGTAGTACTGAAAGTATAAATTGGTTTTCAAAATGTGAAGAAAGTGCATATATTAACGAATGTCCTGTATGTACTTCTGAATGGTACAGTAACATATTCCTCTTTTATCATTCGTTAACCACAGTATGGTGTGTCAAAGCCACATATAATGGAATCGAATCTGTTTTATTTTGAAAAAACTAAAAAAGAGAAACAAACGTTATAAAAGGAATTTTAACGTTTCTTCAAGGGCAAAAAACCCTTATCGCAAAAGTGCAAAATGGAGGGGTTTCCTCTTCAATTTTAGCTTTATTTCGTCAAAATATGTAAATAACTTTGGGAGATATGGCGAATAGTATGTAGTATATAGTAACAATGATTAACAATATAATATATATGTAGAATGACATATGCTATATTGTTGAATAGTTGCCTAACAACATATATATACCAAATAGGAGAGTTTTTAAAAAAATTGAAGAAATTAGTGGTTGAAGCCATACATTTTCCAGTTACAACGAGTGTCACGTGGTCTCATCAGCCGTGAGAGGGTTAACTATTTCTTCTAAAGCAACAGGTACTACGTTCATTTTTTAGTGCAGTTTGTAGTAATTTGTGCATTTATTTTCTCGTGATGATGTGTAGAACATTTAGTTAGCATATTTGGTTACGATTTGGAAAAAATATACAGGGTGATGCCAAATTCAGCTTTGTAGTACAGAAAGTATAAATTTTTTTTCAAAATGTGAAGAAAGTGCATATATTAACGAATGTCCTGTATGTACTTCTGAATGGTACAGTAACATATTTTTCTTTTATCATTCGTTAACCACAGTATGGTGTGTCAAAGCCACATATAATGGAATCGAATCTGTTTTATTTTGAAGAAACTAAAAAAGAGAAACAAACGTTATAAAAGGAATTTTAACGTTTCTTCAAGGGCAAAGGACCCTTATCGCAACCGTACAAAATGCAGGGGTTTCCTCTTCAATTTTAGCTTTATTTCGTCAAAATATGTAAATAACTTTGGGAGATATGGCGAATAGTATGTAGTATATAGTAACAATGATTAACAATATTATATATATGTAGAATGACATATGCTATATTGTTGAATAGTTGCCTAACAACATATATATACCAAATAGGAGAGTTTTTAAAAAAATTGAAGAAATTAGTGGTTGAAGCCATACATTTTCCAGTTACAACGAGTGTCACGTGGTCTCATCAGCCGTGAGAGGGTTAACTATTTCTTCTAAAGCAACAGGTACTACGTTCATTTTTTATTGCAGTTTGTAGTAATTTGTGCTTTTATTTTCTCGTGATGATGTGTAGAACATTTAGTTAGCATATTTGGTTGAGATTTGGAAAAAATATACAGGGTGATGCCAAATTCAGCTTTGTAGTACTGAAAGTATAAATTGGTTTTCAAAATGTGAAGAAAGTGCATATATTAACGAATGTCCTGTATGTACTTCTGAATGGTACAGTAACATATTCCTCTTTTATCATTCGTTAACCACAGTATGGTGTGTCAAAGCCACATATAATGGAATCGAATCTGTTTTATTTTGAAAAAACTAAAAAAGAGAAACAAACGTTATAAAAGGAATTTTAACGTTTCTTCAAGGGCAAAGGACCCTTATCGCAAAAGTGCAAAATGGAGGGGTTTCCTCTTCAATTTTAGCTTTATTTCGTCAAAATATGTAAATAACTTTGGGAGATATGGCGAATAGTATGTAGTATATAGTAACAATGGATAACAATATAATATATATGTAGAATGACATATGCTATATTGTTGAATAGTTGCCTAACAACATATATATACCAAATAGGAGAGTTTTTAAAAAAATTGAAGAAATTAGTGGTTGAAGCCATACATTTTCCAGTTACAACGAGTGTCACGTGGTCTCATCAGCCGTGAGAGGGTTAACTATTTCTTCTAAAGCAACAGGTACTACGTTCATTTTTTAGTGCAGTTTGTAGTAATTTGTGCATTTATTTTCTCGTGATGATGTGTAGAACATTTAGTTAGCATATTTGGTTGAGATTTGGAAAAAATATACAGGGTGATGCCAAATTCAGCTTTGTAGTACAGAAAGTATAAATTGGTTTTCAAAATGTGAAGAAAGTGCATATATTAACGAATGCCCTGTATGTACTTCTGAATGGTACAGTAACATATTCCTCTTTTATCATTCGTTAACCACAGTATGGTGTGTCAAAGCCACATATAATGGAATCGAATCTGTTTTATTTTGAAAAAAACTAAAAAAGAGAAACAAACGTTATAAGAGGAATTTTTACGTTTCTTCAAGGGCAAAGGACCCTTATCGCAAAAGGACAAAATGGAGGGGTTTCCTCTTCAATTTGAGCTTTATTTCGTCAAAATATGTAAATAACTTTGGGAGATATGGCGAATAGTATGTAGTATATAGTAACAATGATTAACAATATAATATATATGTAGAATGACATATGCTATATTGTTGAATAGTTGCCTAACAACATATTTATACCAAATAGGAGAGTTTTTAAAAAAATTGAAGAAATTAGTGGTTGAAGCCATACATTTTCCAGTTACAACGAGTGTCACGTGGTCTCATCAGCCGTGATAGGGTTAACTATTTCTTCTAAAGCAACAGGTACTACGTTCATTTTTTAGTGCAGTTTGTAGTAATTTGTGCATTTATTTTCTCGTGATGATGTGTAGAACATTTAGTTAGCATATTTGGTTGAGATTTGGAAAAAATATACAGGGTGATGCCAAATTCAGCTTTGTAGTACAGAAAGTATAAATTGGTTTTCAAAATGTGAAGAAAGTGCATATATTAACGAATGTCCTGTATGTACTTCTGAATGGTACAGTAACATATTCCTCTTTTATCATTCGTTAACCACAGTATGGTGTGTCAAAGCCACATATAATGGAATCGAATCTGTTTTATTTTGAAGAAACTAAAAAAGAGAAACAAACGTTATAAGAGGAATTTTAACGTTTCTTCAAGGGCAAAGGACCCTTATCGCAAAAGGACAAAATGGAGGGGTTTCCTCTTCAATTTGAGCTTTATTTCGTCAAAATATGTAAATAACTTTGGGAGATATGGCGAATAGTATGTAGTATATAGTAACAATGATTAACAATATTATATATATGTAGAATGACATATGCTATATTGTTGAATAGTTGCCTAACAACATATATATACCAAATAGGAGAGTTTTTAAAAAAATTGAAGAAATTAGTGGTTGAAGCCATACATTTTCCAGTTACAACGAGTGTCACGTGGTCTCATCAGCCGTGAGAGGGTTAACTATTTCTTCTAAAGCAACAGGTACTACGTTCATTTTTTATTGCAGTTTGTAGTAATTTGTGCTTTTATTTTCTCGTGATGATGTGTAGAACATTTAGTTAGCATATTTGGTTGAGATTTGGAAAAAATATACAGGGTGATGCCAAATTCAGCTTTGTAGTACTGAAAGTATAAATTGGTTTTCAAAATGTGAAGAAAGTGCATATATTAACGAATGTCCTGTATGTACTTCTGAATGGTACAGTAACATATTCCTCTTTTATCATTCGTTAACCACAGTATGGTGTGTCAAAGCCACATATAATGGAATCGAATCTGTTTTATTTTGAAAAAACTAAAAAAGAGAAACAAACGTTATAAAAGGAATTTTAACGTTTCTTCAAGGGCAAAAAACCCTTATCGCAAAAGTGCAAAATGGAGGGGTTTCCTCTTCAATTTTAGCTTTATTTCGTCAAAATATGTAAATAACTTTGGGAGATATGGCGAATAGTATGTAGTATATAGTAACAATGATTAACAATATAATATATATGTAGAATGACATATGCTATATTGTTGAATAGTTGCCTAACAACATATATATACCAAATAGGAGAGTTTTTAAAAAAATTGAAGAAATTAGTGGTTGAAGCCATACATTTTCCAGTTACAACGAGTGTCACGTGGTCTCATCAGCCGTGAGAGGGTTAACTATTTCTTCTAAAGCAACAGGTACTACGTTCATTTTTTAGTGCAGTTTGTAGTAATTTGTGCATTTATTTTCTCGTGATGATGTGTAGAACATTTAGTTAGCATATTTGGTTACGATTTGGAAAAAATATACAGGGTGATGCCAAATTCAGCTTTGTAGTACAGAAAGTATAAATTTTTTTTCAAAATGTGAAGAAAGTGCATATATTAACGAATGTCCTGTATGTACTTCTGAATGGTACAGTAACATATTTTTCTTTTATCATTCGTTAACCACAGTATGGTGTGTCAAAGCCACATATAATGGAATCGAATCTGTTTTATTTTGAAGAAACTAAAAAAGAGAAACAAACGTTATAAAAGGAATTTTAACGTTTCTTCAAGGGCAAAGGACCCTTATCGCAACCGTACAAAATGCAGGGGTTTCCTCTTCAATTTTAGCTTTATTTCGTCAAAATATGTAAATAACTTTGGGAGATATGGCGAATAGTATGTAGTATATAGTAACAATGATTAACAATATTATATATATGTAGAATGACATATGCTATATTGTTGAATAGTTGCCTAACAACATATATATACCAAATAGGAGAGTTTTTAAAAAAATTGAAGAAATTAGTGGTTGAAGCCATACATTTTCCAGTTACAACGAGTGTCACGTGGTCTCATCAGCCGTGAGAGGGTTAACTATTTCTTCTAAAGCAACAGGTACTACGTTCATTTTTTATTGCAGTTTGTAGTAATTTGTGCTTTTATTTTCTCGTGATGATGTGTAGAACATTTAGTTAGCATATTTGGTTGAGATTTGGAAAAAATATACAGGGTGATGCCAAATTCAGCTTTGTAGTACAGAAAGTATAAATTGGTTTTCAAAATGTGAAGAAAGTGCATATATTAACGAATGTCCTGTATGTACTTCTGAATGGTACAGTAACATATTCCTCTTTTATCATTCGTTAACCACAGTATGGTGTGTCAAAGCCACATATAATGGAATCGAATCTGTTTTATTTTGAAAAAACTAAAAAAGAGAAACAAACGTTATAAAAGGAATTTTAACGTTTCTTCAAGGGCAAAGGACCCTTATCGCAAAAGTGCAAAATGGAGGGGTTTCCTCTTCAATTTTAGCTTTATTTCGTCAAAATATGTAAATAACTTTGGGAGATATGGCGAATAGTATGTAGTATATAGTAACAATGGATAACAATATAATATATATGTAGAATGACATATGCTATATTGTTGAATAGTTGCCTAACAACATATATATACCAAATAGGAGAGTTTTTAAAAAAATTGAAGAAATTAGTGGTTGAAGCCATACATTTTCCAGTTACAACGAGTGTCACGTGGTCTCATCAGCCGTGAGAGGGTTAACTATTTCTTCTAAAGCAACAGGTACTACGTTCATTTTTTAGTGCAGTTTGTAGTAATTTGTGCATTTATTTTCTCGTGATGATGTGTAGAACATTTAGTTAGCATATTTGGTTGAGATTTGGAAAAAATATACAGGGTGATGCCAAATTCAGCTTTGTAGTACAGAAAGTATAAATTGGTTTTCAAAATGTGAAGAAAGTGCATATATTAACGAATGTCCTGTATGTACTTCTGAATGGTACAGTAACATATTCCTCTTTTATCATTCGTTAACCACAGTATGGTGTGTCAAAGCCACATATAATGGAATCGAATCTGTTTTATTTTGAAAAAACTAAAAAAGAGAAACAAACGTTATAAGAGGAATTTTAACGTTTCTTCAAGGGCAAAGGACCCTTATCGCAAAAGGACAAAATGGAGGGGTTTCCTCTTCAATTTTAGCTTTATTTCGTCAAAATATGTAAATAACTTTGGGAGATATGGCGAATAGTATGTAGTATATAGTAACAATGATTAACAATATAATATATATGTAGAATGACATATGCTATATTGTTGAATAGTTGCCTAACAACATATATATACCAAATAGGAGAGTTTTTTAAAAAAATTGAAGAAATTAGTGGTTGAAGCCATACATTTTCCAGTTACAACGAGTGTCACGTGGTCTCATCAGCCGTGAGAGGGTTAACGATTTCTTCTAAAGCAACAGGTACTACGTTCATTTTTAATGCAGTTTGTAGTAATTTGTGCATTTATTTTCCCGTGATGATGTGTAGAACATTTAGTTAGCATATTTGGTTGAGACTTGAAAAAAATATACAGGGTGATGCAAAATTCAGCTTTGAAGTACAGAAAGTATAAATTTTTTTTCAAAATGTGAAGAAAGTGCATATCTTAACGAATGTCTTGTATGTACTTCTGAATGGTACAGTAACATATTTTTCTTTTATCATTCGTTAACCACAGTATGGTGTGTCAAAGCCACATATAATGGAATCGAATCTGTTTTATTTTGAAGAAACTAAAAAAGAGAAACAAACGTTATAAAAGGAATTTTAACGTTTCTTCAAGGGCAAAGGACCCTTATCGCAACCGTACAAAATGCAGGGGTTTCCTCTTCAATTTTAGCTTTATTTCGTCAAAATATGTAAATAACTTTGGGAGATATGGCGAATAGTATGTAGTATATAGTAACAATGATTAACAATATTATATATATGTAGAATGACATATGCTATATTGTTGAATAGTTGCCTAACAACATATATATACCAAATAGGAGAGTTTTTAAAAAAATTGAAGAAATTAGTGGTTGAAGCCATACATTTTCCAGTTACAACGAGTGTCACGTGGTCTCATCAGCCGTGAGAGGGTTAACTATTTCTTCTAAAGCAACAGGTACTACGTTCATTTTTTAGTGCAGTTTGTAGTAATTTGTGCTTTTATTTTCTCGTGATGATGTGTAGAACATTTAGTTAGCATATTTGGTTGAGATTTGGAAAAAATATACAGGGTGATGCCAAATTCAGCTTTGTAGTACTGAAAGTATAAATTGGTTTTCAAAATGTGAAGAAAGTGCATATATTAACGAATGTCCTGTATGTACTTCTGAATGGTACAGTAACATATTCCTCTTTTATCATTCGTTAACCACAGTATGGTGTGTCAAAGCCACATATAATGGAATCGAATCTGTTTTATTTTGAAAAAACTAAAAAAGAGAAACAAACGTTATAAAAGGAATTTTAACGTTTCTTCAAGGGCAAAGGACCCTTATCGCAAAAGTGCAAAATGGAGGGGTTTCCTCTTCAATTTTAGCTTTATTTCGTCAAAATATGTAAATAACTTTGGGAGATATGGCGAATAGTATGTAGTATATAGTAACAATGGATAACAATATAATATATATGTAGAATGACATATGCTATATTGTTGAATAGTTGCCTAACAACATATATATACCAAATAGGAGAGTTTTTAAAAAAATTGAAGAAATTAGTGGTTGAAGCCATACATTTTCCAGTTACAACGAGTGTCACGTGGTCTCATCAGCCGTGAGAGGGTTAACTATTTCTTCTAAAGCAACAGGTACTACGTTCATTTTTTAGTGCAGTTTGTAGTAATTTGTGCATTTATTTTCTCGTGATGATGTGTAGAACATTTAGTTAGCATATTTGGTTGAGATTTGGAAAAAATATACAGGGTGATGCCAAATTCAGCTTTGTAGTACAGAAAGTATAAATTGGTTTTCAAAATGTGAAGAAAGTGCATATATTAACGAATGTCCTGTATGTACTTCTGAATGGTACAGTAACATATTTTTCTTTTATCATTCGTTAACCACAGTATGGTGTGTCAAAGCCACATATAATGGAATCGAATCTGTTTTATTTTGAAGAAACTAAAAAAGAGAAACAAACGTTATAAAAGGAATTTTAACGTTTCTTCAAGGGCAAAGGACCCTTATCGCAACCGTACAAAATGCAGGGGTTTCCTCTTCAATTTTAGCTTTATTTCGTCAAAATATGTAAATAACTTTGGGAGATATGGCGAATAGTATGTAGTATATAGTAACAATGATTAACAATATTATATATATGTAGAATGACATATGCTATATTGTTGAATAGTTGCCTAACAACATATATATACCAAATAGGAGAGTTTTTAAAAAAATTGAAGAAATTAGTGGTTGAAGCCATACATTTTCCAGTTACAACGAGTGTCACGTGGTCTCATCAGCCGTGAGAGGGTTAACTATTTCTTCTAAAGCAACAGGTACTACGTTCATTTTTTATTGCAGTTTGTAGTAATTTGTGCTTTTATTTTCTCGTGATGATGTGTAGAACATTTAGTTAGCATATTTGGTTGAGATTTGGAAAAAATATACAGGGTGATGCCAAATTCAGCTTTGTAGTACTGAAAGTATAAATTGGTTTTCAAAATGTGAAGAAAGTGCATATATTAACGAATGTCCTGTATGTACTTCTGAATGGTACAGTAACATATTCCTCTTTTATCATTCATTAACCACAGTATGGTGTGTCAAAGCCACATATAATGGAATCGAATCTGTTTTATTTTGAAAAAACTAAAAAAGAGAAACAAACGTTATAAGAAAAGTTTTAACGTTTCTTCAAGGGCAAAGGACCCTTATCGCAACAGGACAAAATGGAGGGGTTTCCTCTTCAATTTTAGCTTTATTTCGTCAAAATATGTAAATAACTTTGGGAGATATGGCGAATAGTATGTAGTATATAGTAACAATGATTAACAATATAATATATATATATAGAATGACATATGCTATATTGTTGAATAGTTGCCTAACAACATATATATACCAAATAGGAGAGTTTTTTAAAAAAATTGAAGAAATTAGTGGTTGAAGCCATACATTTTCCAGTTACAACGAGTGTCACGTGGTCTCATCAGCCGTGAGAGGGTTAACTATTTCTTCTAAAGCAACAGGTACTACGTTCATTTTTAATGCAGTTTGTAGTAATTTGTGCATTTATTTTCCCGTGATGATGTGTAGAACATTTAGTTAGCATATTTGGTTGAGACTTGAAGAAAATATACAGGGTGATGCAAAATTCAGCTTTGAAGTACAGAAAGTATAAATTGGTTTTCAAAATGTGAAGAAAGTGCATATCTTAACGAATGCCCTGTATGTACTTCTGAATGGTACAGTAACATATTCCTCTTTTATCATTCGTTAACCACAGTATGGTGTGTCAAAGCCACATATAATGGAATCGAATCTGTTTTATTTTGAAAAAACTAAAAAAGAGAAACAAACGTTATAAGAAAAGTTTTAACGTTTCTTCAAGGGCAAAGGACCCTTATCGCAACAGGACAAAATGGAGGGGTTTCCTCTTCAATTTTAGCTTTATTTCGTCAAAATATGTAAATAACTTTGGGAGATATGGCGAATAGTATGTAGTATATAGTAACAATGATTAACAATATAATATATATGTAGAATGACATATGCTATATTGTTGAATAGTTGCCTAACAACATATATATACCAAATAGGAGAGTTTTTAAAAAAATTGAAGAAATTAGTGGTTGAAGCCATACATTTTCGAGTTACAACGAGTGTCACGTGGTCTCATCAGCCGTGAGAGGGTTAACTATTTCTTCTAAAGCAACAGGTACTACGTTCATTTATTAGTGCAGTTTGTAGTAATTTGTGCATTTATTTTTCGCTGATGATGTGTAGAACATTTAGTTAGCATATTTGGTTCAGATTTGGAAAAAATATACAGGGTGATGCAAAATTCAGCTTTGAAGTACAGAAAGTATAAATTGGTTTTCAAAATGTGAAGAAAGTGCATATATTAACGAATGCCCTGTATGTACTTCTGAATGGTACAGTAACATATTCCTCTTTTATCATTCGTTAACCACAGTATGGTGTGTCAAAGCCACATATAATGGAATCGAATCTGTTTTATTTTGAAAAAAACTAAAAAAGAGAAACAAACGTTATAAGAGGAATTTTTACGTTTCTTCAAGGGCAAAGGACCCTTATCGCAAAAGGACAAAATGGAGGGGTTTCCTCTTCAATTTGAGCTTTATTTCGTCAAAATATGTAAATAACTTTGGGAGATATGGCGAATAGTATGTAGTATATAGTAACAATGATTAACAATATAATATATATGTAGAATGACATATGCTATATTGTTGAATAGTTGCCTAACAACATATTTATACCAAATAGGAGAGTTTTTAAAAAAATTGAAGAAATTAGTGGTTGAAGCCATACATTTTCCAGTTACAACGAGTGTCACGTGGTCTCATCAGCCGTGAGAGGGTTAACTATTTCTTCTAAAGCAACAGGTACTACGTTCATTTTTTAGTGCAGTTTGTAGTAATTTGTGCATTTATTTTCTCGTGATGATGTGTAGAACATTTAGTTAGCATATTTGGTTGAGATTTGGAAAAAATATACAGGGTGATGCCAAATTCAGCTTTGTAGTACAGAAAGTATAAATTGGTTTTCAAAATGTGAAGAAAGTGCATATATTAACGAATGTCCTGTATGTACTTCTGAATGGTACAGTAACATATTCCTCTTTTATCATTCGTTAACCACAGTATGGTGTGTCAAAGCCACATATAATGGAATCGAATCTGTTTTATTTTGAAGAAACTAAAAAAGAGAAACAAACGTTATAAGAGGAATTTTAACGTTTCTTCAAGGGCAAAGGACCATTATCGCAAAAGGACAAAATGGAGGGGTTTCCTCTTCAATTTGAGCTTTATTTCGTCAAAATATGTAAATAACTTTGGGAGATATGGCGAATAGTATGTAGTATATAGTAACAATGATTAACAATATTATATATATGTAGAATGACATATGCTATATTGTTGAATAGTTGCCTAACAACATATATATACCAAATAGGAGAGTTTTTAAAAAAATTGAAGAAATTAGTGGTTGAAGCCATACATTTTCCAGTTACAACGAGTGTCACGTGGTCTCATCAGCCGTGAGAGGGTTAACTATTTCTTCTAAAGCAACAGGTACTACGTTCATTTTTTATTGCAGTTTGTAGTAATTTGTGCTTTTATTTTCTCGTGATGATGTGTAGAACATTTAGTTAGCATATTTGGTTGAGATTTGGAAAAAATATACAGGGTGATGCCAAATTCAGCTTTGTAGTACTGAAAGTATAAATTGGTTTTCAAAATGTGAAGAAAGTGCATATATTAACGAATGTCCTGTATGTACTTCTGAATGGTACAGTAACATATTCCTCTTTTATCATTCGTTAACCACAGTATGGTGTGTCAAAGCCACATATAATGGAATCGAATCTGTTTTATTTTGAAAAAACTAAAAAAGAGAAACAAACGATATAAAAGGAATTTTAACGTTTCTTCAAGGGCAAAAAACCCTTATCGCAAAAGTGCAAAATGGAGGGGTTTCCTCTTCAATTTTAGCTTTATTTCGTCAAAATATGTAAATAACTTTGGGAGATATGGCGAATAGTATGTAGTATATAGTAACAATGATTAACAATATAATATATATGTAGAATGACATATGCTATATTGTTGAATAGTTGCCTAACAACATATATATACCAAATAGGAGAGTTTTTAAAAAAATTGAAGAAATTAGTGGTTGAAGCCATACATTTTCCAGTTACAACGAGTGTCACGTGGTCTCATCAGCCGTGAGAGGGTTAACTATTTCTTCTAAAGCAACAGGTACTACGTTCATTTTTTAGTGCAGTTTGTAGTAATTTGTGCATTTATTTTCTCGTGATGATGTGTAGAACATTTAGTTAGCATATTTGGTTACGATTTGGAAAAAATATACAGGGTGATGCCAAATTCAGCTTTGTAGTACAGAAAGTATAAATTTTTTTTCAAAATGTGAAGAAAGTGCATATATTAACGAATGTCCTGTATGTACTTCTGAATGGTACAGTAACATATTTTTCTTTTATCATTCGTTAACCACAGTATGGTGTGTCAAAGCCACATATAATGGAATCGAATCTGTTTTATTTTGAAGAAACTAAAAAAGAGAAACAAACGTTATAAAAGGAATTTTAACGTTTCTTCAAGGGCAAAGGACCCTTATCGCAACCGTACAAAATGCAGGGGTTTCCTCTTCAATTTTAGCTTTATTTCGTCAAAATATGTAAATAACTTTGGGAGATATGGCGAATAGTATGTAGTATATAGTAACAATGATTAACAATATTATATATATGTAGAATGACATATGCTATATTGTTGAATAGTTGCCTAACAACATATATATACCAAATAGGAGAGTTTTTAAAAAAATTGAAGAAATTAGTGGTTGAAGCCATACATTTTCCAGTTACAACGAGTGTCACGTGGTCTCATCAGCCGTGAGAGGGTTAACTATTTCTTCTAAAGCAACAGGTACTACGTTCATTTTTTATTGCAGTTTGTAGTAATTTGTGCTTTTATTTTCTCGTGATGATGTGTAGAACATTTAGTTAGCATATTTGGTTGAGATTTGGAAAAAATATACAGGGTGATGCCAAATTCAGCTTTGTAGTACTGAAAGTATAAATTGGTTTTCAAAATGTGAAGAAAGTGCATATATTAACGAATGTCCTGTATGTACTTCTGAATGGTACAGTAACATATTCCTCTTTTATCATTCGTTAACCACAGTATGGTGTGTCAAAGCCACATATAATGGAATCGAATCTGTTTTATTTTGAAAAAACTAAAAAAGAGAAACAAACGTTATAAAAGGAATTTTAACGTTTCTTCAAGGGCAAAGGACCCTTATCGCAAAAGTGCAAAATGGAGGGGTTTCCTCTTCAATTTTAGCTTTATTTCGTCAAAATATGTAAATAACTTTGGGAGATATGGCGAATAGTATGTAGTATATAGTAACAATGGATAACAATATAATATATATGTAGAATGACATATGCTATATTGTTGAATAGTTGCCTAACAACATATATATACCAAATAGGAGAGTTTTTAAAAAAATTGAAGAAATTAGTGGTTGAAGCCATACATTTTCCAGTTACAACGAGTGTCACGTGGTCTCATCAGCCGTGAGAGGGTTAACTATTTCTTCTAAAGCAACAGGTACTACGTTCATTTTTTAGTGCAGTTTGTAGTAATTTGTGCATTTATTTTCTCGTGATGATGTGTAGAACATTTAGTTAGCATATTTGGTTGAGATTTGGAAAAAATATACAGGGTGATGCCAAATTCAGCTTTGTAGTACAGAAAGTATAAATTGGTTTTCAAAATGTGAAGAAAGTGCATATATTAACGAATGTCCTGTATGTACTTCTGAATGGTACAGTAACATATTCCTCTTTTATCATTCGTTAACCACAGTATGGTGTGTCAAAGCCACATATAATGGAATCGAATCTGTTTTATTTTGAAAAAACTAAAAAAGAGAAACAAACGTTATAAGAGGAATTTTAACGTTTCTTCAAGGGCAAAGGACCCTTATCGCAAAAGGACAAAATGGAGGGGTTTCCTCTTCAATTTTAGCTTTATTTCGTCAAAATATGTAAATAACTTTGGGAGATATGGCGAATAGTATGTAGTATATAGTAACAATGGATAACAATATAATATATATGTAGAATGACATATGCTATATTGTTGAATAGTTGCCTAACAACATATATATACCAAATAGGAGAGTTTTTTAAAAAAATTGAAGAAATTAGTGGTTGAAGCCATACATTTTCCAGTTACAACGAGTATCACGTGGTCTCATCAGCCGTGAGAGGGTTAACTATTTCTTCTAAAGCAACAGGTACTACGTTCATTTTTAATGCAGTTTGTAGTAATTTGTGCATTTATTTTCCCGTGATGATGTGTAGAACATTTAGTTAGCATATTTGGTTGAGACTTGAAAAAAATATACAGGGTGATGCAAAATTCAGCTTTGAAGTACAGAAAGTATAAATTTTTTTTCAAAATGTGAAGAAAGTGCATATCTTAACGAATGTCCTGTATGTACTTCTGAATGGTACAGTAACATATTTTTCTTTTATCATTCGTTAACCACAGTATGGTGTGTGAAAGCCACATATAATGGAATCGAATCTGTTTTATTTTGAAGAAACTAAAAAAGAGAAACAAACGTTATAAAAGGAATTTTAACGTTTCTTCAAGGGCAAAGGACCCTTATCGCAACCGTACAAAATGCAGGGGTTTCCTCTTCAATTTTAGCTTTATTTCGTCAAAATATGTAAATAACTTTGGGAGATATGGCGAATAGTATGTAGTATATAGTAACAATGATTAACAATATTATATATATGTAGAATGACATATGCTATATTGTTGAATAGTTGCCTAACAACATATATATACCAAATAGGAG
>NW_027657162.1:0-38842 GCF_964235325.1 Thermobia domestica | reverse complement strand
TGTGCACGTGGGAAAGATGGAGAGGGAGGGTGGACAATCACAACGGAAGGAATCCGAGGTGAGGAACTACTACTAGCAAATGCGACAGTACAATAATTCCACGGTATTAGTGTGAAAGAAAGCCGTAACAGGACGGTCTGCGCAGACGAACACAAATGATTCTGTAACGTTGGTTCAGTGCAGGACGTCATATGTGTGCAGGGAACATAAAACGATACTACAAAGAAAGATGGCTGCAAAATCTCTTGGATATCGTACTGAAAGAAGACGAATACGTTTGGCACACAGCACAGTACAAAGCCACGAGACACTGCTCGTAAGGCAAAGCCAAATAAAGTCTACCATGTAAACATCGTGAATGTACTGTACATAAAACATAGAGACTTACTATGCGCAGTTTCACAATAGATGTTCAAAATGACGTCCCCTGGCGTCGATGCATGCATAACAGCGTAGGAGAAAGCTTTGTCGTACATGAGCAAATATCTTTGCAGTGGTTCGGATGATGTCACTGGCAGCGAGGATGCGTGCCAGGAGGTCCTCTTGGCTCTCTACAGGAGTTTCGTAGACAAAGCATTCATGTATCTATACAAGAAGAAATCAGGTGGGGTGAGGTCCGGCGAACGAGCGGGCCATACAACAGGAACATCTCGCTCGATCCATCTATCTGGGAATGTTTCGTCGAGATAAACACGAGCACCAGCAGCAAAGTTGGCTGGCTCTTCGTCATGCTGAAACCACATCTACTGAGGAACAACAAGCGGGACAGTTTCTAGTAGTTCTGCAAACGTACAGTGTACACTTATACAAAGGTAATTCACACAAACTACAACCGGACGTACACGATATCAGTCTATCAACTCTAACCATCTCAAAACACGCTTTATCAACCACATTTGACGAAACACCTCACTGGCAACTGATGCGATAAACACGAGAATCTTTCGAACTATAGTAGAAAGGGCGTGCTTATATTCGTGCTATCGTTTGTGGTGACTATCACGCCGTCTACAGGCCCTTTACTTACTCTTCCTGTGTTTATCTTGTTTCAAACAGAAAATGTGTTCACAGCTATTATGTGTAAGAAAATAACTGCATCACTTGCTTTTGTCGATACACGCGATAAACGTCGTCTGTAACTTTTGTGATACATTAACATAATTTCAAGTAGACCAACATGCAGCTACCCAGAATCTGTGTTCATCTGCGCGGAGAGTACGAGTGAGTTAGTGACCGAGGGTCACGCAAGACAAGTTTGAGCGTAGATCTGTGGGCTGTGGTTCATTTCAATGACCCACGAGAACCTAAGTCCTTCTATGACACACGAATCACAACGGACTAACGTTAACCAGAGAAATGACGCAACCCGCAATGACTCATGACCTACCACGACAACTGACCAACTGGTACAATATTAAATTCACGGGTCAGACTGGCTCAGTCGATTTATATGGTATGGTGGGTCACATTGGATCGTGGGTCACAGTGTGTGATGGGTGAGTGGGTCATGTTTTTGTTGACCCACTTCATCTCCGCGCGATACATTTACTGCCGTCCTGCTACGGCTTTCTTTCACACTCCTATCGTGTAATTATTGTACTATCGCATGTACTAGTAGTTTCTCACCTCGGATTCCTTCTTTTCTGATTGTCTACCCTCCCTCTTCAACTTTCCCACATGTACCTCCTTTTTCACAGCGTACTACTGTGTGCAGCTTATAATTAAGTAAGTGGTATCATAACTATCCGAAACATCTGTAATGAACACAGTTACTGATTTCTCGTTGCATGTTTGTTGCAGATGTTCGAAATATCCTATATTTCTTTGGGGGTACCCTTGCGCCGCTCCTGCTTTCAATCCATTCCAACATTAATCAAATCTGCGTGAAAATAATTCACACTGCCTTTAACCGGACCTTAATCCGACACTTTCTTTTCGAGTTATGGCCATTTTTGTACCGTTGCTACCAATTGTTGGCGGCCCCTATCTCCGAAACGCCGATTCTGTGTGCACAGTTTCACAGAAACACCCAACTCACTAATGACAGTTATGCATTACCAATTTCGGAATAATAGAATATAATACATTTTTTCGAACCTTGAGAAAATTGCTTATTACGATATTTTCAAAGTTAAGATTTTGTAGAAATAAGTTATAGGAAATACATGCAAAGGATGAATGAAATATTCTTACGGTACAGTATAACAATTGTTCGCCGGAGCTTGTATACATATTAGCTACATTCGAAAGCTACCTTTCCTTTTCAATGAATATTTTAAACAGTATTGGCAGGAACTTGAATATTGTGGTCCTATGTATTTGTGTTTCTGTGAATATAGTTTTATAATGTACTTAGAAACAAGCCGCCTTATGCAGAGTCGTTTTGACTTATGCTTAGCGACTATAGGCGTGACTAATGTAGGAAATATATGTTAGTCGAACTCTTTAGTATGACGCTAATATGTCAAAACGACTCTGCATAAGGCCTAAGGAGTCTAGAAGCAATTTAAACCGAGTCTACTTCAGCTACACAAGTCAATTGATAAAATATATATTTTTTATGAGAAAAGCTATTTTGAAGCTATTCTTTGATTCGTTCTCAATAACAACTATGTTTTTAATGTTTTCATTTTAAACAATTCTCTTGCTTTGCAGTGCGGTAGTTGGAACAAATTCCTGTACCAACGCTCGATGTTTGAGTAGAAATTTTGATGAGATAATCAATTTGAATATTTCTTTACTCTTCTTTTTTGGAAGTAAGTTGGAAACATCCGTTGCATAATTCACCCTTATTACCTCTAAACTTCCGTTAATCCAACTGAAATTATACAATCACGCAGGAACAGGCTATAACAAATGTTCTTAATTTCTCAAGCAGGAATCTTAAGAAAGAAAACCTAGAGTAATGGTGGTGATTAAAGTGATCAATGGGCCTGGAGAGCAGAAAAAAAGGATAAGAAAACAGTAATCCTTTGTACGAAAAAAATCTTTTTTTTTTTTTTTAATCACAAAAATTCTGGTCATAAAAATTAATATATGGTATTCATACACTAATCCTTTAAACCTATAAATTATTTGCAAACTATATATATTTATCTTTCAATTTCAAGTTCTTAATCAGATAGCTGACAATTATTGAAAAACTCATGCACATCTAGTATAGAGGTACACTCAGTCAAAATCCATTACCTAACTAGAATTGCGTGATGAACACTTTTATTTGTATAACTCCCATACTGAATGAATTTGACATGCGTCTTACAAACGTATTATAATTACTTTTATATAAAGTTTCCAAACTTTAAAACACTGTTTTGTACAGTGTATAAGTGCACATACCATTATCAAACTAAACAAGAAGCTCCTGACGCAACAAACCTTAGGACCCAGGGGCTACCAACCGGATTCTGGTACTCATAATTTCAGGAAATTTGTGCTCGGAACATCGTTAATGCTGAATTTTTGGACTAAAGTTTACTACGTCTTTGAAGTAGTTCCACAATCGTCCTCACTACGCTAAATGGACGCCTTAATGTCAGCAATACTATGTGGTGAGTACGAATGACTACCTATCTTTCCTCTGGCCTCATCCAATTGCCTCACACCTCGATGTAGCAAAACACCAACAGCTAGTCTTAGCAAACAGCTAAATTCACCCAGCCAATTGGTTTTCACCACTAAACAGTAGGATGGAGTGTGATGACCTTTTCCTTCTTTTTCCTAAATTGCAACGTGAATCCGATCGTCATTTGTTATATATTTTCTGTAGATCACGGGGTCATAAGAACGAAAACCCTCAAAAACAAAGGGTACACTGAGCAGCCGAAATCTATATCAGAGTTTGATAGAAGTCACATTGTGATGATCAGAGGGCTGCGAATGAGTAAATCAGAAAAGTAACATGACTTGTCGGTTGTCCATGACCTTCCGTGGTTAATGTCTTTAAAAGGTTCGAAAATAGAAGGTTAACCAGCAGGAAACTACAAGACTTGGGGTGGGGGCGGGCGGTGATGCAACAAACCATTGAAAATGTCTGGCGTTGTAGACTATCAAGAATATCATAACAGGATAGGGTGAAAACTGTGGCACAACTAATACAAAACTTTAATTAACTGTGGGAAGAACTCGAGTGACTTAGAACATATTTCACCATATATTATTAGATATAAACCTCCATAGATGACGTCCCACATATGTACCAATGTTAGCCGTAGGGCACTCTCAATTGGAACTGCAATGGGGACGTAAACTTCGTCATTGGATCGCACAGCATTGGCACAACGCTACACTGGCGTTAAAAAAAAACTTGGCCCTGTAGTGCCCAAATGGTCAGTGATTGGTGATTATGCCCATTGAGACTTTTTCTTAGGAACACAATATCTACAACATATCACGGTTTTAAGCGAGTCTACCGAAATCCAATTTCCGTAAGGATTGTATATACAAGATCCTTTGTAATTTCGAAGTTGGCATTGCCCCCTGCAAATTTTTCTCACGAAAACGGCAAAACCCGTATTTCTTACTTTGAAGTCATCATCGGCAGGGTTTCGTTTCTATAAAGTGGCCCTTTCAATGAAACAGACCCTTTTTTGAAAAGGGGTCCTTTGACCCCTTAACCTATTTTCCGGGAGAAACAAAAAAAAAATACGTGTCGATTTATATTCGGTCTAGTATATATATGTGCCAAGTTTGAGGAAAATCACATGAAGAGAATCCCTTGTGAAGCTATCTCCTTTACACTTACACTTTTTGAACTTGACGGGTTTTTGCCCCAAAGTCTTCACTTATGGTGGTAAATATTTCAATGCTAGAAAGTTTCAGGGTCATCTCGTCAGTTCATCCATTAACGTTTAAATTAATGATTTCCGATTGCTCTCTCTTATTTATGACTACTTCGAAATAGTGTTGTGTGCAGGACTGGTATTATGAGTGATCATGATGACACATTAGGTCAGTTTGTAACTTCTCTGTGATTCCACCGGAACAGATCACAAATAAATTTTCTTATGAAAAATATTGTGCACAACAATTCATAACAAATCAAGTTGATGGAAGTAAATTTAAAAAAAAGTATATGTTTGTATGTATATAAGTGTATGTGTATGTATATTGATAACCAGAGGTTTAATCGCAAAAATTTGCGATAAAAAATACCCACCAGGCAGCTGGCTTAAAAACTCAGATTATATAGGAAGTTTCAAATCAATATACTTGAATTGGATTTGCTGCTGCCAAGAGCCAATCAGAAGTAAGATGTCTCAGCGGTTACTTGTATATAACATTACCCCTGTAATTCATAGTGTCTGATGAAGCCAAAGAGTTAGTTGGCAAAACTGTTACAAGTAAGTTTTTTAATGTAAATATATTGTTTTGTTGAACAAATAATAAGTTTTCACTTAAAAAAAAAAGATTGCAAACTTCGACCTAAACCCAGAAGTAAAGGTGAGGGTGGACGTTCTAAACAAATGTATAATGGCAAATATAAGCACGGGAGACGGCATGGCGATACCAATAACGAAAAGAAAGTTATTTAAAAGAAAAATAATCAAATGGCTTGGACAATTCGTTTTTATATTTCCTTTCTCTGTTTATCCCTCTGAATGTAGTA
Source organism: Thermobia domestica (assembly GCF_964235325.1). NCBI lineage: Eukaryota > Metazoa > Arthropoda > Insecta > Zygentoma > Lepismatidae > Thermobia > Thermobia domestica. Next base: position 33,234 of record NW_027657162.1, on the reverse strand, counting down.
ACTTCAAGTTAATGTTACTTAGTACATTTGTACTCCAGGCTATTTGCAGCTGTTACTACGTGCTGTTAAGTTAATTAAAATTCCGATCAGAATTCGATGAAGCTAGTGTGGACTTTTGAAAAAAAGAACTGAAGCTCGTTTAACCATATTTTAGTTCTTCCCTGGATACTTTCAAAAAAATGAACAAAGCATCAGAAGTTCATAACATACATACGAACTTTCCCATTATAACTTTTGTATGAAACAGATGCTTCAAGCAAAACGCGATTGAGTTTCCCATTAAAGGTTCGTAAAATGCAAAGATGAAAATTCATTGAGACTAAACATTAGAGTTTGTTATCCATACACTACCATTGTAAAACCGAAATACATGATGCTATCTATTTGCTTTCTCTCTCTCTCTCTCTCTCTTTAGCTCATTGTTGCCAAGCGATTCATTTATTCTTCTTTTCAGTCCAAAGTTAAAAAAAGGGAAAAGGGTAACATTTCAGATTCTGGAGTGAAAGGGAAGAACCATATGAAACATATAAGCGTTTATATAGCAACTACACTCATAACAAAACATGTTCATTTGGCCACAAATCGCATACAACAGAGTGAAAACGAAAATCGCATACGAAATGAAAGGTTGTGGTGAAATACTATTTATTCAGCATTCGTTACTTAAATATAGATATGTTGTTTCAATGGGTTAGTGTTTATAATGATTTTTCTAGAACTAAAACGTCTTTGTATCTACGTACGTGAACTGAATGGCTTAAATATGTATAGATGGGCAGCTTCATAATTTTCCTTATACAGGGTGGACACGAAACTGGGCCTCAAGACTGAAACAATTGTATTACTATCAGTGCTGACATAGGACACGAAATTCGTGGCTTGCGACTCGGAATAGCCGGAATGAGTCAGAACCAGTGACCTGGACCTTTCCTGACCTGAAGTTATCTATATCAGTGGTTCTTAAAGTGGGGTGCGCGACGCCTAAAAATTGAAATGTGTTGTAATAAAATGGAACTCACAGCTGTTATGCAAAAAGTATTTTTAAGACAAGAAACTGTGGCTGTGGGCAGTACGAGCTCAAAACAATAACTATTCGTCATTTCCAGTGCTCAAGGATTTCATTGTTTCTTCAGGTGAAAAACTCTCTGCTGAAATGCACGAAACACTTGTTGGACACTTCAAAGCATTAGTTGCAAGTTTTATGGAAATATTTTTCTGTTTCACAACCTGGTAATAGTTGCATTGAAAATCTTTTCACTAATGTAGAAATCCATGGCATACAAGTAATGAATCTCTCTAACACAGAACAAGAACAGCTATTGGAATTATCCTGGAACTTCATGGAAAAACGTTTTCAAAGAAAATGAATTTTGCAGCTTTTGGTTGAGTGTGCGTTGTGGGTATGAAGAGCTGTTTAAACAGGCTTTGCAATATTTGATTCCTTTCCGTACCACTTACTTTCGTAAACAGACCTTTTCTGATCTTTGCAGTACTAAAACCTTAAAGCGAAATCGTCTTAATGTAGAATCGGGCCTAACATTGATGGTGAAAAAACTTATTCCAAATTTGAATGCAATTATGGATAAACGCAAAAAAAAATTCATTTCTCACATGAATGACCCCACATTTGAAAACATTGTTTATCAAGTGGATTTCCTTCTAAAAAAAACTTATTTTCAGTCTTGAAAGTTACTGTATTTTCAATTGAAATTTTGTTCATTAGGAAACAATCATGTATCTTTAGAATAAATTACTTATTACATTATTTCTTTTTGATATTTTTCATGTCAGTGGTAATTCTAATTAATATATTATTTAATACTAAGTGATATTTCAGATAGCATTGCAAGAGGGGCCGCAGATCACTTTCCGAATGAACAGAGGGTCTGCGATATTGGAACGTTTAAGACCTACTGACCTATATCATACACATAGAGAATATGCGTGAGGCTGATAATGTAATAATAACAAACATAGTGTTCATTTCTTTCACACCCACACGAATTGTCTGTTTGTCTATCTATCTACTTTTTTCTCTTATATGCGAAATTGTTAAAGTTTAATCTGGCAAACATGTATGAACTTGTCCGGTAGAAAATAGTAGAAGCCGTTGAACCCAGTGTTATGTTAAACCTTTTTTGTATAGTCTGTTATCAGAATCACAGCATTATTTAAAAAAAAAAAAATCTGAGAAGAGGAAAGGACTTGAAATGTACTATTCAAGCAATGATACCGCGTAAATTCATCTAATAAATCAATGAGGACTGCTAACAAAATTTATTATTTTTTGATTTTTTTATACAAAGTTTTACTATATTTGAAAAGTAGAAAACAAACATTAAATCATTTTTTTAGATGTACAATTTATTTAGAAGCGAGCATTTGTACAGGCGTTTAAGTCTATTTTTTACTTTTCAAAATTTGCGCAAAACGCCATAACTGTTATTTTTAAAGATAAAGATTTCAAACAATAATCATTTGAAAGAGAGTTAAATGTACAACATTTAGACTTACTACGCTAAAAATGTCTTTAATACCTTTTTTAAAAACTATAAAATTAAAGTTTGAAAAATGTAAAATGTCATTTTTCAGATCAAAGAGTTCAAAAGAAAAAAATTAAGGCTCAACATTTCTTAAATTTCATTTTAGATATAGGGCCTATGTTATGTTATGTCGTATCCTACTTCCTAAAAGAGTTTGATATTTGAGAATCCTCGTTTTTTCGTTATGTGTCTTTAAACATTGCGATTTTTCGAAAATCGGCTATGTTCAAAGTGAAATATCTCTAAAGAATATACTTGAAGAATTTTAGATTTTCACAAACTAATCTCTATTTTCGTAACAATAAGTGGTTGCGATTTGATCACGGAGCAGTGTTGCCAAGAAGTTGATACAAAAAGTCGCTAAACCAGAGATGATATGACTCCAATTTTGGGTGAAAAGTCGCTAAAAACTTTTCATGGTATTTTGCCTCTTTCATATATATATATATATATATATATATATATATATATATATATATATATATATGATGCCTGATCAAACCATACTACTATCTACGCTACAAGAACGTATATGAGAGACACATATATAACTAACAATAATTTCACTTTTATATATTTTTAACTTTATGATCAACTTTGCTTCAACGAAGTCAAAACTGAGTTTAGAAAAACGAACAAAATTAAAGGTCTAGAAAAAATCTTACATACTTCACTTCTACTCACGCTTCTACAGATAATCTGTTTGCTATCGGTAATGTATTAGGCCTATTTGTGCTCTGTAAACTAAAGAGCATTAAAAGCTGGTGTTGGTCCCCGTTAGTAGGTAAGAGATAACGGTAATCAAAGCGGGAATATAGATATAAGTATTCACCTTCGCAGTTCATCAACACCTGCACTGATTCAAATAAACAAAAGGAAAATAAGCATATAACTGAACTGATTCGAGCTAATAGTACTTATTATAGAACAAGGTGTTTGCAGCACAAAAGTCGCTAGATTTGTAAGTGTATCGCCAGACCGTCATCCCAAAATCACCAAAAAAGTCGCTAATCGGAAAAATTATTTTTTGTCGTTATCCTGGATGGCAAATCCCCTAGATTTAGCGACTTTCTCCCCAAATTGACAACACTGTCACGGAGACTTGCGTATTTTTTTAGATGTTGATTTTTTTTTTTTTTTACAGGGCAAAGTTCGGTTTATTAGCAACTAAATTACAACAAAACTGACATTTCTTTCTACAATTAAATTATATAATCACGTTGGACATTAAAACATATAGTTCAGTTCAATTATGCTTTTTATTGTAATAATATTTTACTTGAACAAAATACGAGGGCCCGTGAGAAAAAAATTGACAGTTACATTTTTATCCCACAGAGGCAGACGAACATGTTTGAAACAATATTGAAAGATGGATCGCCAGTCACCTACATACATAATGGGGTTAATTCGTGAAGAACAATATGCTACATTGAAATTCTGTTTGCAAAAATCCGATATGGAAGCGTATTGATTGTTCCAGCAGGTGGTATATGGTAACGATGTTGTGCCACAATTCTCAGAACTTCAATAGTCCAAGGAATTTAAAGAGTACTGTATTTCAACAATAATGCGGTCCAGGTGCTCCAGCAACAGTAGTAACGAAAACATGATTAGCATAGTTGTCGTCATTGTTTGTGAAGACTGAAAGATAACAATTTACACACTCGCAGATGTGAAACACATTGCCAATGCCAGTGCTATTTCGATTCTGCATAATCAGTTGAACACGAGACGCGTTTGTTCGAGATAGGTATCAAAATTGCTGTCTCCTGAACAGAAGATCGTGCGAGTTGAACTGCGTAGGAAACTTCAACGTCTGGGAATGGAAATGGATATGCATTTTTGAGTTCCATCATTACAAGTGATAAGACTTGGCTTACGACCTGGAGAGCCAATAGTCAAGTTCAGAACGGAAATCACCTGATTTTCAGATACCAAAGAAGTAAAATGTTTGTTCCGCAGGAAAAGTGATAGCCATTTCGTTCTTCGACTGCTGCAACATTGTGTACCAACATGATGTCCCTCTACACACGACAGTTACTGGCATGTCTGTTTTAAATTATTGCTAAGCACATTCAATGAAAACGACTGGAACTAAATCCTTCTGAGTGCCACCACAACAATGACGCCCTCAAGTGTGGAACGTTGTTACCTGGCATTTGGCTCACAGAAACATTGAATCTGTTCCCCATCCTCCATACACCACAGAGGTAGCTCAATGTCACTTTTTCCTTTTCTCTTGTCTGAAAAAGGAGTTAAGAGAAAAGTGTTATCATTCTTTGAGGCCGCCTTAAAGAAAGCTCAGGCCGTTTTGAAGAAGATGTGAAAAAACAGTATTCCGAATGTATTCCAGGACTAGCAGGCGTGTTGTGCAAAGTGTATTTAACTCAATAGAGATTACTTCGAACCCAGCCTAGTGTTTTCTGCGAATAAGAAATCATGCAAAAAAAAAAAATGAAATTAAATTTTAAGTTTTACGTCCCATGATTATGCCGGCAAGTATGAAATCATGTAAATAAATTTTAAAAAAGTACTCTTCTCGCAATTGTTAATCATGTTTTGAAGGAAATAACTATTAAAAATTTTATGTAGTTTTTGAGCTAACGCAATTCTTAAAGTACTCGAGACCACTTTACTAATAGGAGGTGTCTTATTTAGCTTACTGATTTAAAAAGAAGATACGAAAGACAACGAACAAGTCGGACTCTGGCCAATTCTCTGGACAAGGTATAACGGTGACGCGTAATAAATCTAAACAACACGTCCATGGTGTTTCGGTGACGCGTTGTTGACATCACTCAAGTTCGTGACGGATAACATAGGACCCGCGGGGAGTTTGGACAAATCCCTTTTCCTCACACATTCTCATTCCAGTAATTTTTCCATAAATCATTAAATTTCACCAACCATCTGTGTCCTTTCAGCGATAGAGCATGCTCATGAGATGTTAAACTAAATAGTTCGTTTACTTTTGTTTCATCCAGTACACGTATTCCTGCTGTAGTTATACAACCATGCACAACATATGAACAATTTCTCGTCATCTTCCGTTTTGATTGTGTTCAAATTATCGAGGTTCTATCAATGAACGTTTGTTATTTGTTGGAAAGTCATTCCATACGTCATGAATCTGTTCCACCTTCCCTAACGAAATGTTCGTAAAAACTCTCACTTCCTTTGGTAATACCTTGAGCCGTCAATAAAGATTCTGAATTCATAATTTTTGTATTGAGTAGGTTAAAGCCTAAGAACACCACAGGTCTGCGGCTAGTAGTTTCGGAAATATTCTCTTTTAACTTGTCTTTCCCCCCACAATTTTCGGTAGGCTATATCTTTGAAATACAATTATCACTAGGAATTGTCTACTAGATTTTTTTCTTGTTTTTATGAGTAGATTCAGTTCACAAGCTTTGTAAACAATCTTTAAGTGCATCATGCATATGCATATATCATGGTGTAGCAAACTAAAACTGACAATTTGCAGTGAAACATCTATATGATTGCGGCAATGTTCATACAGGATTTTTACTCGAAAACAGGTTATCCGGAGCGTGAGAGAACGGTATGTGTAAATACTGTCCTCTTCCAGGCATAGTATAAAGATTCGAAGACGATTTTGTAAATGCAAGTTCCAAACGATATGTTTAAAATAAAATAGCATGTTAGCTCCGCCATTGCTAATATAGAGATTTTCCCTGATTGTGCAGAAAATTCCTGGTAGAACGTTTGCTGTAGGAAAGAACATATCTATAGCGAATGTTAGAACACACAATTTCCCATTGAACTCGACAAACGTGTCTATACATGGCTTTCTTAGGTGGCACGTGCCACTCCAAACGATGCAATATCAGTTGTCTTCAAGTGCAATGCTCACTAATGTAGACTGTACAATACAGGGGGTCGACAAAAAATCTAAAAACACTTCATACAGGACACATAAGTTTGGTCCTTCACTGTACAACATGTGTTGCAGTTGCCGATCGTTTTTTGTTTTAAATGTGTCGTGTGGACCTTCCTCTTAGGCTGTAACCAGTTCACCTGTGAGTGTCGTAGTGTAAAAGTGGTGCGGTAGAGTGTTCGATCTGACAGACTTCCAAGAGGCATGATCGTTGGTGCCCGTCTGGTTGGAGCTTCAGTGGCAACAGTGGTGATCATTGTGGGGGTATTGAAAGGCACTGTGTCCAATGTCACGAGGGCATACACAATTCATGGGAAAACGACGTCTGCAAAGCACAACAGTGGTCGAAAAACAATCCTGTCAGATAGGGGCCGAAGGGCATTAAAACGGATTGTAACAGCTGGAAAGAAGATCCCTGCAATGAAAATTACGTCTGAACTCAATTCCGGCCAACAGAACTCGGTTTCATCTGAAACAGAGCGATGGGAACTTCATAAAATTAAAATTCATGGCAGGGCTGCTATCGCCAAACCCCTGGTCACAGCAGTAAATGCGAAGAGGCGTATCCAGTGGTGCAAGGACCACAAAACGTGGACTTATGAGCAGTGGAAACACGTAATGTTGTCCGATTAATCGATCTTCACCTTGTTTCCAACAACCGGTCGTGTTTACGTATGGAGAACACCGTCACAGGCCTATGTTACAGACTGTCTGCTCCCAACTGTAAAGCATGGGGGTGGTTCTGTTACTGTATATGCAGTAATGTCGTGGTTTGCTGCATGTCTCATCATAGCCCTCCCTGCATGTAATGATGAATGCTAATGCGTATGAGGCCATTTTGGGGAACCAGGTTCTACCCATGGCCCAAATATTGTTCCCTGATAGTAATGGCATCTACCAAGATGATTTAGCACCCTGTCACGCTGCAAAAAAGGTGAAATCATGGTTTGAGGAGCATGACCAGGTGCTATCACATCTCCCCTGGTTCCCACAATCACCAGATCTGAACATCATTGAGCCATTGTGGTCTGAGTTAGAAATGCGTGGTCAGTCTCATTACCCTCCACCAGCATCTCTTAAGGAACTGAAGCATGTTTGGGAGGAACAATGGTACAAAATTCCACACACCACGATTCAGGAGCTGTATACGTCCATTCCACGTCGGGTCCAAGCTGTTTTGTAGCCAAAGGATGCCCCACACCATACTAGATATAATTTTCACACTTTTGCAAACGTTTTAGATTTTTTTCTCCAACCCCTGTATTTTTTATACGGTTCAAGGGGGCAGCTGTGGCTCCGTGGTAGAGTGCTTACTTTTGTTGTGTGGGTACCTAGTTCGATCCCAACAAAGTTTGTGGTTAACAACATCGAGTTCTTTGGATTCTCCCGTTTCCTCACACATTCTCATTTCACCATTTCTTCTATAATCATTTACTTGCCTTAATCATCGTCTCTCTTACCTTAACGATCATAATCCTGGGACGTTAACCTGAGAGATTTCATTTCATTTCATACGATTCAAAAAATAAGTTAATTTTCAAGCTTTACGTCCAATGGTCATCCTCTATAAGGCAAATGAGAAAAATGACTAATGAAAGTCAATAATTATAGAAATATGATGGAATGAAAATGTAAGAGGGTAAGGAAAACTCCAAGAAAAACCACGGACACGTCATCCACTACGAACTTGGATGGCCTGGATTTGAGTCAGGAGTCTCTATATAACGGAATCACTGAGAACACACAATTGGTTGGGTAATTGAATCGTAATTTAGAATCTCTTTCAGCACCGAGGTTGTGTGAAACGTGGACCAATAGTTAAAATAGAATCCACACAACTCTAATGCGTTCAATTCTTTCTCATTGGAGAAAGACAAAAGCCATGGTCATTGGTACAAACTGATGGGTGTCAAGTATAGAAGTAGGAGAGGAGATAATAAAAATGGTGAATAGTTTCCGATACCGCGATTAGTGATTATATGAAATGTGAACGTGAAATAAAAGCAAGGATAGAAATTATGTAAGAAACATTCAGGAGGAAGAAAATACTACCTTGTGGGACCTTGAATAAAGAGTAGAGGAAAACGACTCATAAAATGCTTCGTGTGGAGTATTGTACTGTATGGGGCTGAAACATGAACATTGTTGAAAATTGATGAGAAACAACTGGAAACATTCGAAATGTGGGCATGGAGATGAATGGAGAGAATTAGCTGTGTTGAGCGGGAAACGCTTGATAGGATGTTAGAGATAGTGGCGAAGAAAAGAACAATTTTAGATATTATTAAGAATGAGAAGAGAATCTGATTTGAACACTGGGTAAGAAAGAACTGTATCATGAAGGACGTATTAGAGAGTATGGTGGCAAGAAAGAGAGGGAAGGGCGAGGAAGATTACTATTAATGCATTACATCAAAACAGAAAAATCGTACCTGAAGACGATGAGATTAGCGGAAGACCGTGGAGCATGGAAGATTGCCAGTTGCAGCAAGTGACCTGCAAATAATAGAAGAATACCTATGATGATAATGATGACCTTCTTGGGAATCGAACCCGAAATCCTGTAGGAACATACAATAATAGAAAATTACGTACTACTTGAAAGGCTGCATTTGATTTCAGGTTACATCTTCTTAATGATAGCAAGACAAAGCTCTAAGACTTTATATGTTATAGTTAAACTGCCATTTCTTGAAAGATTCCCATGAACAGACACGTACAAAGGAGTTTATTTCGGGAGGGGGATTCAAACTTTCAGCGGCTTAGAATTCAATACGAGGATAAATTATATTAAAATTTGGAAAACCAGCCCTAAAATTAGACTAGGTTTACAGAAAAAGTTTTGGATTTCAGTAGAGGAGTCCAGACTTCCTGCATATACCTCTGCTTACCAATGAAGTCACTTGGATTCTTTTCAGGAGCCTGCTGCTTGTAGAAAAAGCGCTACAGGTACCGTTTAGAAGCCTACAGTGTCTAACAGCAGCCACAATGATTATACAAATATTTGGGAAGTAGATCGTTTGCATTATTCTCTGTGTTAGTGGTATAGTATGTTTATTTACCACGTATGCGAAATCAGAAGAGAAACCGGCCAGAGTTTGGTTTATGTATGTATGTGGGTACACATATGTATATGCCTCTTTCCTTTGACACTTGACTGGAGTTTTTAAACATGACGAAAAAGGGGCTCTCAAAAACGAAAAAAAGAAAAAAATACACACCACACAAAATGTGATGTGATGAAGGAAAAGAGGTTGTTGGCCAAAATAAAAAATAAAAAAAATCAGTGGCGGTGAACGTAGTATATCCCCTTCTCTCCTCCTCTCCACGCACTCCAACATCTACCTTCCTTGCAGCCATGATGATAACATTGGTAACAACAAACTCTTTCTCGCGCGCGCTCTCTCAGCCAAACACAAAGACACCAAGTAGAGTGGATGGTTTTGTTTATCCACCGAATTAGCATAACGAGAGGAAACTAGCAACGCTAATGTTGCCCGTCACTACCAAATGGAAGGCTTACGTTAGATGTGTATGTTTGCATCGCGTTGTTAAAATGCTTCTGTCATTTCTGGATTTGACGTCGACATGTTCGAAACAAATCTCTTAACGGTGGTTCAGCTTTGTGAGAAAATATTACTTTGTTTTTTGGTTAAAGCTACTTTTTTTTATTATTTCGCTTTGATAATATATAGCCCTATGCGTTTGTACATGTTGGTTATGATGATAATGATGATAATCTATTTTCCTCGCCTCGCCTCTCACACACATACACAATTCTCGTATATTGTTCGAAAGAAATAGAAAGGATGAAATATCTCAACCTATCTATGGAATAATGAAATTGGCTTTGCTTGGTTTCATGTAAAATGTTCAAGTTATACTTGTCATTATCAAAGGTTTTCTTCCGTGAGAAGCTACGATGCACATCGGCACTACATAATCTATTTGCCTTGAAGTTACACTTTACTTAAGTTAGGTTACATTAGGTCGTCTTCATGTTCTAAGACCGAAATTAAAATACCGCTAATTTTACAGTAATTATGTGATCTCTTAAAAGAGATAAGAGATAAGCGAAAAGTAGAACAACAGCTCGCTAGACATTATTTTACATGAGATACCGTTATCACTACTCACTTGTCAGGTTTCGATTTCCAGCCATTTAGAAAATTGCCATTTCTTTTCGCGTTTATAAATGGCTCCAAATGGAAATCTACTAGATGACTCGTCATGATAACGGTACCTCATGCAAAATAATATTGTCTAGCGCGCTCTTGTTCCACATTTCGATTATATTTTATCTATTTGAAGATATCACATAACTATTGTAAAATTAGCGTTATTTTAATTTCGTAGTGATTACGCCTCTTAATATCGTCTATCGATGTAGCCCATTTCATCCCATCGTTCTTTTTCCTTTCATCTTATCTTCTGACATGTTTCTTATAAATGTCCCAAACCAGTTTCTCTTTCTATTTTTTAATTCCATCTAAAATCTTTGTTTTTTATTCCTTGTACTATTTCTAAGATTCCCTCACTTGTTTCTAGTTAGACACAACTAACGTTCTTAATTCTTCTCTGGGGACCACGGTGGCTCAGTGGTAGGATGGTTAGCTCTGGTGCGTTAGATCCCTGGTTTGATCCCCAGTCAAGTAAGTTGGTGGTAGACATCATCGGCTCCATGGGTTTTCTCGGGGTACTACATTTCCTCCCACTTTCTCATTCCATGAGTTCCTCCATTATCATTCATTTGACTTGATCATGGTCTTCCTTACCCTAAAGAGCAGAATTGTTGCCCGTTAAACTGAAAGATATCATTTTTTAATTCTTCTCCACACACACATTTTGAATACAGTACTTTTTCGTAACTTTTTCTCCCACTCTTACCACAAAATACTTGAGAGTTGTTCTCTTTACCTTGAAGTTGTCAAGGATTTATTGGAATGACAGCAGAAAATGTTGAAAGAAGAAGAAAAGCTTTAAACTCAGCTTACCGTTTTGATCTTATTTTTGTGGCTATTTACTTAGTGTTATTATAAATATGCGTGGTACTGAACAATAGATTTATTGGCCCTAGATTTGAAAGAGGATGTATTATTATAAGTATACTGTTGTATGAAATTATATTCGTGAAAATTAAATCAGAGTACGTGCACATATTGAAAATAAAACATACAGAAATACAGTAGAGCATATTATTGGAATTTGCTCTTGTCATTGTACTTTTGGTCTGGCTAAGGATATATGATATGTTCTGTATAAAATGTCTTAACCTCACGCATGATAAATTTAGTACTGGTTTGTCAATGTCTCGATTGTGAAGTATACCCATATTAAAGCACAAATTACTTCCAACAATATAATGATCTTGTTGAAAACGTTTTCTTCATATTCCTTCTAAAAGAGTATTACTATATTCAGTTGACTTTTTGATTACACTTTTCTCTGTTCCTTTTTACTTTCAATTGGACTGTTCCTTCTTTGTGGTGCCTTCCATTTCAATTCAGGCAGAGCATGTACCATCACCATCTCAGATATTGTTGAAACTTTTTTTATAGCAACTAGACATGTTTTTAAGAGACCCATATTTTTTTGTTTTGTCGAAAAAAATTTTCCCGCCAAGTAATGGGCCATCAAAGACGCTGAGTACAATTTATGAATTGTAGAAGACATGGAAAATGGTCAATTTCGGAGCCTCACCATTCGGCTATGGAGACAGGTAGAGTTATAATTCTTGTTGTGCTCTGTGCATAGGGATATAAATAAACTATATTTTATTATAGTTTGGTTTGCGCATGCGTATCTTTTTGTACATAAATTAACAAATGAACGTCAATTTATCTGAAAAGCCGAAATTTGCGAATTTTTTTCGAGCACTTCCGGTTCGAATTTTAAAATTCTGTTTTCACGGTTGGTAAGACCTAGTTACCCGCTTTCCGAAAAAAAATTTGTATCGCTTCTGCGGTCAACCGTTTTGTCGCAAAAAATTCGAGAAATTGAAAAATTTTCAAAAATCGCCATCTTTGGGCGCCATTTTCTCGAAAACACCATTTTTTAAAATTCTGAAATTTTGTCAGATGGTTCAACTTTACCTGAATAATAAACATACCAAATATCATTCTCGACCAATCCTTCATGGATTAACTGCAGCCTTTTAAAGTTAGCGAAGTTTCGCTAATTTTGATGTCACAGTTAGCAACACTGGGAACAATAAAAGTGCCATGATTTGATGATGTTTGTGGTTCATATGCATTAAATGAAGAATAAAAGGTTTTCTTGGCTGGTTTTTTATTATTTTGAACAAAGAGGCTCTCTGAAATAGTAAAATGAGCCTCCCCCTACTCCTCCGTTTTCTTAAACTGAAGTAATCTGAGATGGAAATCGCGATTACGAAACACACAAATTTTAAGTTTACTTGAAATGGCCATCCAATGAATTCTGATTATCTATAAAAGGCCTAAGCTATTTCCTCAGTATGATTTGGAATGCTCCAGACAAAGTCTCAATTAAGTGCGATGTCATTACAGTGATCGAAAAATGACAAAAAGTTAAAAAAAAAAAAATCGAAACGTTTTCTTATGCGTTCCAAAGAAATTTACTGAATTTTTAAACAACAATCCCAGCATAAAAATGGGTCACTCGGAATTTTATAGTATTCGACTAAAGTGTGCCAGTCCGCAACCTGAGAGGAAAGTGTGTGTGTGTGTGTGTGTATTGTGCAAATTTTAAGTTAGCTGCTACTGCGTTGCTACAAATCAAAGGTGCAACCTGTATTGAAGCTGTCATGAGTGACCTATTTCCTTTAGTAGTATGATCCGTAGAAAATGACAGCTGTCTTCTTCAAGAATGTGGTGAATGTCCTGGAGTGCAAGAAATAAGTGTGGTGTCTTTACTTATTGATCCTGATGAAAATGAAAGTGGTTACGTATGCCATATGGGAGAATAATGATCTCGTTAAAAATAATAAAAAAAGATTAAATAAAAAACTGTGCCACTTTCTGTTTCCGTATCGTACATTGCTGATTTACCTGTACTTAAGAATTGTAATTCATGACTACATCAAGAAAATCCAGAGAGAATCAATTGCTACCGAAGACCACCGTATAAAATTTCAAGATACAAATTCTATTTTACTTCATGTGGACTTCGTTGAAAACTGGACTGTTATTCTGCAAAGTGAAATTCAGAGTTATCACCGAAATATGAAACAATTGACAGTTTTGTTGTAATAAACGACGATAAAACACACGATTCGGCTCATGTACTCATAGTCATAGACAAGATTCTAAACATACTCGAAGAAAAGCGAAAATATATTTTATAGAAAAAGGTTTGAATACGTGAAAATTGGTGAATCTACAATTTCCCAAACCGTGTCAGTGATTTCTGATGGTGTTGCATCCCACTTTAAAAATCGCTTTCAGATGTTCGAGATGCAGACAGGTCAGATAAAGCAGTATTTTTGCAGTGAAACCGGCCATCCAAGGGTCTCTGCGACGGTAGTGGGGAAGGGGGGGGGGGCAAGGAATGTGGCAACGCGCCATAGCCTTAGGCTAAAACAGATACAAAGTATTAAAACCGCAGAAGAAAAAAATGAAATGAAATCTTTAAGTTTTACGTTCCATGGTTATGCAGGTTCGGCTAAAGGAGACGGTGATTATGAGAAATTATTGAAATGGTGGAATGCAGAAAGTGGGAGGAAACGGGCTAACCCCAAGAAAACCCACGAGCACAGTGTTTGTCCACCACAAAGACCACACGGCACGAGCTGGGTTTGAACCAGGGACTCCAAGCACCGGAAGTGAACGCTCTACCACTGAGCCACCGCGTCCCCACTAAAACCGCTGGAGAATTCGTGAGTATAGTGCAAGTACAAACTCCGGGTATTACTCTCGTTTTGTTAACTGGAACTGAATTCGACGACTTCCGGAAGAAAAAAGGGTAAGTATGCGACCGGTAACTGGTATTCAACGAAGTTATCTTTGGCTTTCGGAAAAAAAGCGAAGTTTTTATGGCAGTAACGGGTCACCATGAACTAACTTCATACTTCCCCCAAAATCGAACTTTTGCAATTCAAAGTGTAGATTTAAGAAATCTGCAAAAAGGAACTTTGTTATATACATATATGTATGATAACCAGTGGTGCGTAGCAGAAATATTATGAATAAATAATGAATTACGTGAAGTTGAAGTGCTGTTTATGCTTCCACATGAACCTTCAGCAGGGTACAGGTTTCCAGAATAGCATAGGAGAAGTGAAAATAAGTGTTTTGTGACTATCGACAATGTACTACGCAGGGGCGGATCCAGGACGGACTTCTGGGAGGGAGGGGGAGATTGTAATACTGCTACTTAGAGCTACTTTTAAGAGCTCCAAACTCTGGGATGGGTTTTATTTATATATAAATAAGAAAGTTTCGTCTTCTGGAGGGGGGGGGGCGGCAATCGTCCCCCTAGATCCACTCCTGGATGAGTTATGAGTGAACCAACATCTATTGGAGCATCTGCACGGTTACATGCTATTAGCAAAGAAGACAACAACCAAGCAAATGATTGGTCCATGTAAAAAAAAAAAAAATAGTGAAATTTTGTTTCCGAAGACCATTTTAAGTAAGTGAACTTGAAATTTGTGTGTTTCGTAATCGTAATTTCCACCTCAGATTACTTAAGTTTAAGAAAACGGAGGAGTAGAGGGAGGCTTATTTTACTATTTCAGAGAGCCTTTTTAATCAAAATAATAAAAAAAAACAGCCAAGGAAACCATTTATTCTTCATTTAATGAAAGTGAACCAGAATCATCATCAAATCATTGCACTTTCATTGTTCCCAGTGTTGCTAACTGTGACATCAAAATTAGCGAAACTTCGCTAACTTTAAAAGGCTGCAGTTAATCCATGAAGGATTGGTCGAGAATGATATTTGGTATGTTTATTATTCAGGTAAAGTTGAACCATCTGACAAAATTTCAAAATTTTAAAAAATGGTGTTTTCGAGAAAATGGCGCCCAAAGATGGCGATTTTTGAAAATTTTTCAATTTCTCGAATTTTTTGCGACAAAACGGTTGACCACAGAAGCGATACAAAATATTTTTCGGAAAGCGGGTAACTAGGTCTTACCAACCGTGAAAACAGAATTTTAAAATTCGAACCGGAAGTGCTCGAAAAAAATTCGCAAACTTCGGCTTTTCAGATAAATTGACGTTCATTTGTTAATTTATGTACAAAAAGATACGCATGCGCAAACCAAACTATAATAAAATATAGTTTATTTATATCCCTATGTACATACCACAACAAGAATTATAACTCTATCTATCTCCATAGCCGAATGGTGAGGCTCCGAAATTGACCATTTTTCATGTCTTCTACAATTCATAAATTGTACTCCCCGTCTTTGATGGCCCATTACTTGGCGGGAAAATTTTTTTCGACAAAACAAAAAAATATGGGTCTCTTAAAAACATGTCTAGTTGCTATAAAAAAAGTTTCAACAATATCTGAGATGGTGATGGTACAATTTTATATTTTTTTGCCTGAGTTGAAATGGAAGGCACCTTGTACTTAACAGGAATAAATTGAAACACAACCAATGATGACAATGGAGTAGCAACAAGAGTCATTTCTGTGAACTACAAAGTAGTTTCTCAAATGCCAAAATTAGATCGAATCGGCTGAATTTTCTTTAAAGAATTTGTACGTATTCACTATGAAAATAATCTTTCTGCAATCGGCCCACATCCGCAGGCAGAAAATGTACTAGGATATTTCTAAAATTTCCTTACCTAACCCTGAAGTGTCATTCCACTGGTAATGGACTGAAATAGTGTGACGTCATATTCTTTCGGTTGTCATGCCGATTGCCATTTTATTTTCTAACTAATACGGGCTAAGAACTTAAGTAAAAAAATAAAAAGCGAAAATAATGATATGGTAATTACCAGATCGCTAACAATAGAATAAAGAAAGAAAGAATTCCATTTATGAAGTTGGTTTCCAATAAATGAAGCTGTAAAAAGATAGCAAAAGCAATGAGTCAAATAATGTGTTATATTCTGTTACATTTAACTGAAATCATCGACTTCACATACTCTAGGGAATGTTCTTTCTGATATCGTAGAATTTAAGTATTTATACATTATGAGGCTACTTTATTTCTAAAAGTTTTATCACTTTCTTCATCGTTGGGTATTAAAGCTAAATAATAGCTGAAAATTTTCATTCGGTGATATCTGTATTACATATAATATTTCAAACTTGAACAGCATGGCTATTTAACAATCGTTAAAAATCTATACTGCAAAACTCATGATTGGATGCTTACTTGTTGTATTGTCAGTATCTATATCTATATCTATACCTATATCTGCATCTATCCATCTATCTATCTATCTATCTATCTATCTATCTATCTATCTATCTATCTATCTATCTATCTATCTATCTATCTATCTATCTATCTAAATATATATACAGGGGTAAGCCAAAAAAATCTTAAAAAAAACTTCAGGACACGTAAGTTTGGCCCTCTACTGTACAGCACGTGTTGCAATTGCCGATCATTTTTTGTTTTCAATGTGTCATGTAGACCTTCCCTGTCAGCAATAACCCGTTCACCTGTGAGTGTCATGGTGTGAAAGTGGTGCGGTAAAATGGACGAATTGACACACTTCCAAAGAGGCATGATCGTTGGTGCTCGACTGGTTGAGGCTTCAGTCGCAACAGTGGCGAACATTGTGGTAGTATCGAAAGGCACAGTGTCCAATTGCACGAGGGCATACACAATTCATGGGCAAACGACGTCTGCAAGCACAACAGTGGTCGAAAACAATCCTGTCGGACAGGGACCGGAAGGCATTAAAACGGATTGTAGCATCTAAAGCGAAGACTACTGCGATGAAAATTACGTCTGAACTTAATCCCGGCCTACAGAACCCGGTTTCGTCGAAAACAGTGCGACGGGAACTTCATAAAATGAAAATTCATGGCAGGGCCGCTATCGCCAAACCCCTGGTCACAGCAGTAAATGCGAAGAGGCGTGTCCAGTGGTGCAAGGACCACAAGACGTGGACTTATGAGCAGTGGAAACACGTAATGTGGTCCGATGAATCGACCTTCACCTTGTTTCCAACAACGGGTCGTGTTTACGTATGGAGAACACCGTCGTAGGCCTATAGGCCTATCATACAGACTGTCTGCTCCCAACTGTAAAGCATGGGAATGGTTCTGTTACAGTATGGGGAGTGAAATCGTGGTTTTCTGCGGGTACCATCATAGCCCTGTATGGAATGATGAATGCTAAGGCGTATGAGGTCATTTTGGGGGACCAGGTTCTACCAAAGGCCCAAATATTGTTCCCTGATGGTGATGGCATCTACCAAGAAGATTTAACACCCTGTCACGCTGAAAAAAGGTGAAATCATGGTTTGAGGAGCATGACCAGGAACTATCACACCTCCCCTGGGTGAGCCATTGTGGTCTGAGTTAGAGAGGCGTGTTTGGTCTCATTACCCTCCACCAGCATCCCTTAAGTAACTGGAGCATGTTCTGGAGGAACAATGGTACAAAATTCCACACACCACGATTCAGTTGAGTTGAGTTGATTTTGAGTTTAACGTACCGTTCAGCAGCGAGGCTATATGTGTCGTGGACCTACTGATTAACGTGGAATCTTAACCACATGAGCTCCCGCGGGGAATCGAACCCGGGCCTTCCACGCACCACGATTCAGGATCTGTATACGTCCATTCTACGTCGGATCCAAGCTGTTTTGGACGCAAAAGGAGGACCCACACAATACTAGGTATGATTTTCACAGTTTTGCAAACGTTTTAGATTTTTTGTCTATCCCCTATATTAAATCTTATTTTCTCTTTCTACATATGTTTAGTTATTAGTTGGGCCTAACTAGTATGAGAATTTCCGAAGAAAACATCAACTGAATTTATTGACCGTGCCTATAGCGACAGCTCCCAGTTGCGACCTCTCTTCAGTTTTATTTAAAAATAAGAAAGAATAAAGAAGAGATATATGAAAGTCGAGAAGGGAAATAGAAGAAAGGAAGGAGAAGAAGGAGAAGAAGAAAGAAAGAAGAAACTAGAAATGAAGAAATACTGGATAATTATGGAAATATAGTAAGAAGGTTTAAATTTGTATTAACAAGGTGATTAATACCCGAATTTATTGTTTGAGGATCGGTTCTGAATTATTCTCGATAAGACACATGTTCCCTCATACTACTCTGACCTGGATCCAGATAACTGCACAAGTGGGAGTTACCCTGACCCAGCCCAGATGATGAGATGTATTAATTTAATTGGTTGTCTATTATTTCTGAGTATTAAACCACTTTTATGAAGTAACCGAATTTCCCCATGGTGGAGAGCGAACACGTTTGAATTAGCCAAGGAAAGAAAGAAAAAATTAGTGATACACACATTTTTCACAAACTGGGGTTCCTGAAGTTAGTAAAAGGACTGTCGTTATCCAGTCTAATTCTGTTATTTCGGCTTTCCTTCCCGAGCCCTTTCAGATTAATTCAGAGTCGGTTATCATTCATGACCTTGGCCACGAACAAATACACACTTACGATAGTAATACACACATATTTTCAACACTATTGTCATAATTCAAACACTATTGTCATAACACTATTGACACTGTTGTCATAATTCAAAATTAAAGGCTACCACTTAAAACTAAAGTTATGTCTCATTCTCTCACACAAGTATTCATACTGAACAATGTATTGATACAGATAAATCAGCTTTGAAGGAAATTATCAGCAAACTACAGTTTGTTAACATTTACTACATCTATTAAAATTAAGCACAGAAGATGTTAATTACTTGCTAATGAGTATACATATAGATGTATCATTACACATGGAATCTTAGATTACATCAATATAGATTCAATATTAAAAGGAGGGTGAAAGGAACGAAAAAATGAAATTTTAATAAAAATAAAGTATTGGTCCCCAAAAACTATACTCCTTAACTGTAATAACACACACACACACACACACACACATATATATATATATATATATCGCATGGGCACAATGTCGCTTTCTACAAAATAAGTTTTCTTCACGTATTGGGAAAAGCATCTTTGTGCCCACTCTGTATATGTATTTTTAAGTTAATAGGGAATGTAAGGAAATATCCAATATACATTTCTGCAGACATTAATGCAAATTAGTATATAGCGTCATTCCATGTGAAATCACCAAATTCGAAGCTGAAAGCTGATATTCAAACATAACACACCTGTAAAATTTTACAGCTCTGCTTCAAAGGAGATTCCTGTATTAGTCATTCGAAATTTGAAAGTTTTGTTCAAAAAACACCTAAGTCCGCCCTCTAGCGGAAATTGTACTTTGGAAGAACGAAACCCTAATAGAATCTTTACAATAGTTCCAGCAAAATTTGAAATTATATTTGTAATGTCGCTTATACTTGCCCCACCTAGATGCCACAAAATGGGCGCCTTTGCCTAAGTTCGACCTGAACTTAAAATACTGAAACCGTTAGATTTCTGGAGATATTGAAGCTATTTGAAAATGGTTTTCACTAAAAGAACCTTATAATTTGTAGCATTTAATACACTGTAGTAATGAACTTCACAACTGGGGTTAAGTATATGAATTTTATCATCAAAGAGAAAAAAGAAGAAAAATAGTCAAAATTTGGCAATTATTTCTGAAAAAGGTTCACCTAACATCAACCTCAAATTTTCAAAATAAGTAGTTAAGATGTTCCTCTTTAACATATAAAGGAATTAGGAGGGTGTCTTTTGGTTAAGCACAAGAAAAGCAAATTGTGACGCAATGTAAGTTGAGGGCGGATTTAGGTACTTTTTGCATAAAACCCCCAAATTTTCAATGACTGTTTCCAGGTTTTTATATTAAAAATGTTTAATTTGTCAAAACTGAGGTGGTTTTATAAATGAATTGTGCCAGAAATTTGAAAATTCAAGTACCATTGCTGAAACTACTCAGATTCTGTCATTAGTTCCAAAATCATGGTCTATTTTATGAAAACTGTTGAAACATTTCAAACAACCGAGTATCTCGTTCGTAAAGTCCAGATGATCAGAAAGAAACATGGTATTTTAGCCAAACCTGGTTCCTAAACATTACGTAGTATTTCTGCAAACAACTTTAATTTAGTCGAGTGTTGAAGTACCCTGAAATGCTGAATTCACTGTCAGTTCAGTAAGTATATGAAATTAACCATCAAAGGGAAAAGAAGAAGAAAAATAATGTCAAAATTTGGCATTTTTTTTGTCATAAAGACCCACCTAACATCAACCTCATTTTTTAAAAATAAGTAGCTCTGGTATTCCCGTTTATCATATAAAAATTAGGAGGATGTTTTTTGGTATGTTGAAGGAAAAATATCAAATCAAGTCTCATCATTTAATTTTCTAGTAGTACGACTTGCATGGCTGAGTATGTTGCTTTACAATGAGTGATGATACTTATGAAAAAAAGTGGAAACTCTTACCTTAAATGTAATTTATAAAGTTATTTTAAAACAATATGTGTCTATTACGCAATGTATATAGTGCAGCTTGATTTAACAGAAGAAACACTGAACAATAGTGAACTATCGTTATATAATAGACAGACAACATTTACATCTTTGGTTGATTTTAAGCAATTCGAAATATTGAATCTAAGATCTCGAATCACCAATATCAGAGAATCTCTTCTCAATAGCTTGAATTTCTCCTTCAGAAATGCTGTAATTTGTGCCAGTACCAGTTGAAATACTGGAATTCAGCATGTATCAGGTGTTTCTAGCGAGAAAAGAAATTTTTTGGGTCCATGGGGATGAAGGAAAGTCACATTAGTCACGACGTTCCTGTGAATTCTCAACTATTTTTCCAATCCACCATTAATTTTCACAAATGCATGAATAAATTGCTCACATCAAACGTTAATGTCTTTCAATTCTGCTCGAGTATTTAGAGTGAATGTTGTCTTTGAAGAAGATACACGACTGACTTCAAGTTTTGACAGACTGATGTGTTTATAATGATGATTTTCACGCGTCCCTTGCAACGTGATAGCTTTTCCAGTCTCTTTTGAAGCATTGGACGAACTTTTGGAACATCTTCCGTCACAAGAATAAAAATTGGCGTTGGCTATAGTTTGACAAAATTCGAAGAAATCGGCAAGAGTAACAACCCGATTATCCAGTGGCTTCTGAAAATTAGCATCTCTCGCTAGACATTTCAGCGTCCCACCTATCCCATCGCAAACACTTTTGTCTTCACTTATGACAAAATAGTTCAACTCACAAATTAGTCCAAAATCACTCGTGGAGGCATAAGTTGACAAAGTTCTCTTTATAGTTTTTATGCCGGGCTTCTGATCCATCTCTAAAGTAGATAGCGTGTTTAATTTGAGGAAGAAGATTTTTAACGTACTTCAAAAGAATAACTTGGAAAGCATAAAATGTAACTGTATGTAACTGTACATTTCTTTTTAATCTTCTGGGCTTTACGAATGAGATATTCGGTTGTTTGAAATGTTTCAACAGTTTTCATATTAGTTCATGATTTTGGAACTAATGACAGAATCTGAGCTCTGTCAGGAATTGTACTTGGAGTTTCAAATTTCTGGCACAATTCATTTATTAAATCTATCTGAGTCTTGACAATTATACACATTTTCAGCGTGAAAAACTGGAAATAGTCATTGGAAATTTGGGCATTTTGTGCAAAAAGTGCCTAAATCCGCCCTCAACTTACATTGCGTCTTGTGCCTAACAAAAAAAAAAAAAAAAAAAAAAAAAACACCCTCCTAATTTCTTTATATGTTAAAGAGGAACATCTGACCTACTTATTTTGAAAATTTGAAGTTGATGTTAGGTGGAACGTTTTCAGAAATAATTGCCAAATTTTGACTTTTTCTTCTTTTTTCTCTTTGACGGTAAAATTCATGCTTAAATGGGGCCGCCGTGGCTCACAAGGGGACTTTCCGAAAATGATAGCTGCAGTGAAAGATGTGGCCTATGCGAATTGAAAGAGCTGTAACAGAGATGAGCATTCCTAGAAAATTAGCTGCCCATAGCAATAGGTTCAAGAAATATAAGGGGTGGAAGTTCGGGAAACAGCAAGGTTGGCCAAGGGGAAAAGTGCAAATTCCGAAAAAAAAAAAAAAGAGGGGCACGGCAAATTACAAAGCTGACAAGTGATGTATAGAAAGAGACTTGCCACAATAGGGAACAAATGAAGGCCACCAGTAGGATTAACAGTGTTGCCAACTGCAATGAAAAGTACATGTTTTGCAAAGAGCCCTATATGAAGGGAGTGTATTATTCAGTGTCATGTAGAACATAAGATATGACGTGTATAATCAGTGGTACAATCTAAGAAAAGAGAATAAAAAAAAGTGCGAAAAATACGGAAAAGACGAAGTTGGCCATAATGCGCCACATTTGATAACGAGCTGTGCATATTAGAATGAACAAAACAAGAGAGCACCAACTATGCAGGAAACCGACGTACCTAGAGTCGAAAAGAAAAACGAGTTCGAAAGTTGGCAGCCCTGGCCATGAAAATCCAGACAATTCTAAAATAGTTAGGCCACTCGCTTCACAAAAAGAAAATTCCGGCAAGAGGCATCATTTGTACATGCTCGTCCACATTGTACGTGCAATTGTTCGATGAGACAATGGTCCAAACAGAAGATATATTTGCAGTGAGCACAGCGGAATACTGCCAATCCGTCACACATGGTACAATGATCGCCTGTGAATGTCTCGAAACAGTACTCTAGAGGTGTCGGAATCTTTGGTGGTCTTTCTATCACATATCCACACCTGTAGAAAGCAAACATAATCAAAGGCTTGATCTGCTGTGTGTTGCTGTCTGCAGTACTATCACCGCCTATATGATATATCCAGAGTGTCCCACTTAACTCTGCGACTGAAATAGTTTCAAAGCGAAAAAGTGACACATCTAGTTTTGCAGGAATGTACCCATGTCAGTGGGCGACAAACTGCTGTGAGACGCAAGTGCCCCCGAGTCCCCGATCATAGGGTCCAAGGGGCCAATTTCAAAATTTCAAATAGCACCATCGGTCGAGTTATGTTTCTTTCTATAAATAATGGAATATGCAACAACGTATATCAGAAATATTTACTATATGGGATTTCAAAATGGCCGCCAAAATATCTGCTCGGTGACAACAACAACGTGCATTTTTGGCGGCCATTTTGAAACCCGTGCTTCATATGGCAAATGTTTCTTATAGGCGATGTTGTATCTATCCAGAGAAATATCATCCGCCCCCTGTTCCCATTTGAAATGTTGCGGTTGACCCCTCGAGCCTTATGATGGGGACCCTGGGGGACTTGCTTCTTACAAAGTTTTCTTGGCCCGCGACATGAGTAAATTCCTGTGCAATTGGATTTGCAACATCTCTTTTCGCTTCGCAGCAATTTGAGATCACAATGTTCGATGCCATGTTAAGACACAACATATATTTGTGGCGGCCATTCATATAGCAAATGTTGCACATTCCATGATCTATCGAGAGAGGTACCACTCGGTCCCTGTTGCCATTTGAAAGTTTGAAGTTGTCTCCTGGAGCCCTATGATGGGGATCCTGGGGGCACTTGCTTCTCACAGACTTTTATCACCCCCTGACATTGGTACATTCCTGCACAACTGGATCCGTTACATTTTTATTCGTTTCTCAAATCTTTTAGGTCACAAAGTTTGGTGGGACACCCTGTATATTCCCACATACGACCCAACCATGACATAATGTTTACTTCTACTATCGGTTGTTGGCTCAACCCAACCATTTCATGTTCCCCGACTTGACATTGCCTCAATCACTCTACCATTGATGCATTCCGAGTGATGCCTGTTGCCGGAGTTTTCTTTTTGTGAAGCGAGTGGTCTAACTATATTAGAATTATCTGGATGTTCATGGCCAGTGTTGCCAACTTTGGAACTAGTTTTTCTTTTCGACTCTAGGTACGTCGGTTTCCTACATAGTCGGTGCTTCTTGTTCTGTTTATTCTAATATGCACAGCTCGTGATCAAATGTAGCGCATTATGGCCAACTCCGTCTTTTCCGTATTTTTCGTACTTCTGTTTTTTCTATTTTCTTTTATTAGATTGTACCACTGATTATACACGCCATATCTTATGTTCTACATGACACTGAATATTGCATTCATTTCATATAGTGCTCTTTGCAAAACATGTACTTTCATTGCAGTTGGCAACACTGTTAACCCTACTGGTGGCCTTCATTTGTTCCCTATTGTGGCAAGTCTCTGTCTCTTTCTATACCTCACTTGTCAGCATTGCATTTTCCCTTACCGCCCCCCCTTTTTTTTCGGAATTTGCACTTTTCCCCCTTGGCCAACCTTGCTGTTTCCCGAACTTCCACCCCTTATATTTCTTGAACCTATTGCTATGGGCAGCTAATTTTTTGGGAATGCTCATCTCTGTTACAGCTCTTTCTATTGGCATAGGCCATATATTTCACTGCAACTATCATTTTTGGAAGGTTCCCTTGTCAGTGGTAGAGCGTTCACCTCTGGTGCTTGGGGTTCCGGGTTCGATCCCAATCCCCGCCAAGTGAACTTTGTGGTGGACAAACACCGTGTGCGTAGGTTTCCTCGGGGTTCTCCCGTTTCCTCTCACTTTCTTCATTCCACCATTTCATTCATTACTCATCATCACCGTCTCCTTTAGCCTAACCGGCATAACCGTGGGACGTAAAACTCAAAGATTTCATATCATTTCATTTTTTTTCATATGCTTAACCCCAGTTGTGAAGTTCATTACTACAGTATATTAAATGCTACAAATTGTGAGATTGTTTTAGTGAAAACCATTTTCAAATAGCTTCAATATCTCCAGAGATCTAGCGGTTTCAGTACTTTAAGTCGAAGGCGGACTTAGGCAAGGGCGCCCATGTTGTGGTAGGCAAGTATAAGCGACATTACAAATATAGTTTCAAATTTGGCTGGAACTATTCTAAAGATTCTATTGGGGTCTCGTTCTTTTAAAGTACAATTTCCGCTAGAGGGGGCAAGTGCCCCTTGACCCCCTAATGGGTGTTTTTTGCACAAAACGCACATTTTGAATGGTTCTTACATGAGTTCCCTTTGATCTAATGCTGTAAAAATTTACAAGTGTGTTGTGTTTGGGTACAAAAACATTTGTACAAAATTTAAAGAAAATCTAAAACATATGAGCCACCTTGATTGGTTGATTTCATATGGAGTGGTCCTATAGTTTTCTACTTATAACATTTATTTTGAATTTTGTAGCCAATATAATGCTACTCTCACATCCCCTTCAGATTTGTTTTGAAATCTTCAGGGCGATGGTGTTCATTCCCATCCGTTACCTTGTTATAATCTAATGCAGCCTCTGGCTATCTTATTTATAGATACACTTCAGACACTTTAACCACATACACACATTTACAGTTTCTCTCTTTAGAACTGGGAGAGGCATCCTATTTTGCATCATCTCTCGTTTCAACACACATTTCTGTTCTAACCTATCTGACATATTACATACGATCACAGACGATACCTAAGATATCATTAACAACAGGAAGGCGCTGAACAAACACCTCAGTGCAACAACCACAGACACCTTGTGTGTTGCAAACTACAAGGATTTCCATTACTGTGATAACAATTTGGATATAGATTTAAATAAGGGGTGAATTAATTTACAGTATTGGACTTTTGACAGGCAAATTAGACATAGCAAGAAAGACAATAGACATGGTAGCAAATAACAAATAACATAAACTAACTTTTAAAAAATCAAATGTAGACTCATGTCCAAAATGATTGTCACATATCTATAACTGTCTTCTTGTAAGAATGTAATTTGATAATGATTTTGCAGGATATTTTAAATATTGATACTACGTGTATAATCGGGAAATGTATATTTGTGATAAATGTCATATGGAAAGAATTATAAACATGAGAATTAGAATGAGTAAAACAAAATTTTGCTAAATGGACAAGGAAATTTTATTTTCGTTTTATTGTTCTTATTTACTGCTCTTTTGACATGAAATTTTGCCTCATACATGTCTTTGTCGATTATACACATACTAACATTATAAAAAACACCGGGCGAATTCGTTATCAAATTATATTCTTAAAATTACATATTTATAGACATGCGACAATAAATTTGGACATGAGTGTACATTTACATAGTGATTCACTAACTTAAGTTCGTGTACTTTTAACCCTACAATGCAAAGTGGGACAGATATGGGTCATAATGGTAAATGATCAGTGCTTCCTACATAACGATATGTAGTTGCTAATGCATGTTGAACGAGATCGGGAAAGTTCGAAGCTAGTTGTAATTCTACGGTTTCCGCATAGATGGCACTATTAAGCATACTGGTACTTCCGTTACTCATTTTTGCCTCCACTTGCAAACCTAATTTTTCACAGAAAATAAAAAAAAGTCATGCATTGTAGGGTTAAATTAAATTCGAATTCAACGCTGTAAAGACATAGAAATGATAATAGCAGGTATATAGCTTAGTTAAAGAGAAATTAAAGTATACAAACATTTGTTATTTCAAACACTGTAGTTACAGTATAGTTAAGATCGAATTATAAATTTTCAAGTACGCAGAACAAGGATCAATACTAAAATAGTTTATTTATATTCAGGAAAGATGTATTGTTCAATTTATGAATTCAGCTAATAAAATAAGAGTCAGCATAGAATCAATTTATGAAAGATAAATGAACTCAAAAATCATGATTAAAAGAATTTCAGATTCGTAGTGATACGGACATTTCATAAACTCGTACAAATTATACATTAAATCGAGTTGAAATGAAATATATATATATATATATATATATATATATATATATATATATATATATATATATATATATATATATATATATATATATAATGGCAATAACTTTTTTTAAAATAGAAATTATTATAAAAACTTAATATATTTCAGCTATTACTCACAACATATTTATTTACAAATTCATGTTTGACTGACGACATGTTTCATGGTTAAAGGCTACCGTATGTTCTGACAATATAATGTAATGGTAAGTAAAATTAATTATTCTCGAATATGCACCAATGAATATCTTCTCTGCAGTGGCGGATCTAGAAGGTAAAAACTGGGGGGCTGTCAGAATGCAGACTAAGATAGGTATATATAAACTTTCAAAAATATATAAATAATAGCTTAAATCATTTTCGTCACTCTGAAAACTGGGGGCCTAGGCCTCCCGGCCCCAGGCTATATCCGCCACTACTTCTCTGTTGGATTTTTTAAATTTATGGACATAATGAATGATATTATCTATACACACTACATATCTTGGTGTTTTATTATTGAAATTTCTGTGATGATACAAACCATACATGAATCGCAACAGAATGAGCAGAAAATTGACTTGCGCCTACACAAGGGAGACGGAAACCTTATTTTTCTAATCCTAGAGCTTAAACATAACTTAATTATAAAATTTAATAATTTTATTTAATGGACGTAATTATACGTGTGTCTAGCCTAAAATGTAATAATCCATTTCCTCACAAAATGGCGTTAATGTTATATTTCAGGTTTTATAAGATGCAGCAGTCAGGTGTATTGTAATATTTGGCAGCGTATTGTTTAAGCTAGTAGAGTGGTTTTTAACCTAATTCCTATTTTGTCACATCCTCTTGCCAGTGAGCCCCTTATAATTTCTGGTTTGTAAAAAGCTTGTGTGGAATTTTTAATATACCTATTGCGGAGATCTCTCGATATCCGTTTCAATAATAATAGAATCCATTTCTTGTATATAGTGGATACAGCAACTTCCCTAAAATCCTGTGGATTAAAACCAACTTTGATCAGTTCATTTTTATTACAAATATCGAATCCGATCCGTCATACTGTTTCAAAATGGAGGCCGTTTGAAAATTTTAAAACTTCATAACTTATCATTTTCGGTCATGTGATAAAAATATAAAGTGATTTCTAATTTTGTATATATATATTTTTTTGCTATATTTGTATTTTGCTAGTTTTTCAATATGCAGTTCTTGTTAGTTTCATATCGTACCTCTTTCATTTAAATTGAATATTAGACAACTTTGCACTGTTGAAAATGTTTTGTAGACCTATTTTTTGTTGTTCTTAACAGTATGTATAAAAAATAAAAATATCTGTTAGAACAAAATTATATTTAAAAATATTTTCCGGTGTTAGATTCTATAGTCCAGGAGCATTTGTAAGTCCGTGGGATTTTGAATGAAGGGATGTTGCGGGTAGGTGGAATATCTTCATTAGGAGGTACCTAATCATGTGGTACCAGGTGGCAAGCCGAAAACCGTGGCGGTGGACCGGGAGGGGGGAATCAAAATGGCCGCCAGTGACAGTTGTCTCTCTGGCTTTAAAAGTGCTATAACTTCTACAACTTTTATATTAAAACCTTGAAAGTTGTGCAAATATGTAAATAACACATCAAACATTCCATTTGAGAACAATTTGGTGCAATAGCAACGCCATATTTTAAATATGGCGCCCTTAAATCCCAAAATTCGGTATTATTTATTTCTTTTCCTTATATTCAAACAGAAATAATTCGTGAACTGCCACAGATAGGCGAAATCACTTTGAAACAAATGTTGTGAGTCCGTGTAAGGGCTTTCCAACGAGGTATATACCATTTCTGTATCTTTAAACTAACGGAGCTAGACTAGTTTATGTTACAGTATGTGTATACCTCATAGCTTTTAATATAGGGCTAGTAAAATTAGGCGAAACCTGCATTTGTAAGTTCGTGAGTTTTGTGTGAAGGATCTTTACGGGTTGAGGGGATACCTTCACTAGAAGGTACCTAATCATGTGATACCAGGTGGCAAGCCGAAAACCGTGACAGGGGAACAGGAGGGGGGAAACAATATGGCCGCCGGTGAAATTCGTCTCTCTCTGTGAAGTTTTATAATAGTTTTTATTTTCATTATTTCTTTGGCATTGAAAGATTTTTTCTTTGTTGCAGGCATGAACAGTATAGTAGAATGAAATAGGAAAATAGAAGAGCATGAGAAAAATATCAAGAGTCATCTGCAAGTGCAGCTACCTCCTTCGGCGAAGAAAATAAAATTAAGTACAAACTATTCCATGTGTATTTTTTGTCAAGAGGAAACAAAGAAACCACTTGTGAAACCCTCCAATTATAATAAGGCGCTACAATGTATAAAATTGATAGCAGAATGGATGGACAAAGAATACATTGAACTGAATAGACGTTTGGGTGAAGCAACAAGTGAAGATCTAAGAAATGAAAATGCATCATGGCATGCTGATTGCTGTAAGAACTGCACTCACAAGAAGATGATGGAAAGAACTAGAAGATCGTTTGAAAAAGAGCAATAGGAAATCCCCATTACACATTATGAAGACTCGGAGGCTTCAAACTCATATATTACAAGATCACAAACACCAACTTATGAGAAAACAAAATGTTTCTTCTGTGACGAAGAAGGAAAACGAAGAAACCCGCTGTATGTCGTCGCCTACGATCGATGCGGTAGTCGTTAGCAAGAAGCAGTAAGTTTGTCAATGAAGTGTTCAAAATACGATTAAGTAACTGCATTGATCCTGTAGATGCTCATGCACAGGATATATCCTATCACAAGTCTTGCTGGAATACTCATGTTGTTAACGTGTTGCGAAAAAGCGAAGGCAAGAAGGATTTTGGTCTTAGCTGTGTGAGTGAAGAGGCTACCAAAAAACAATTTATTTATTCACTAAGCAAATTCCTTCATGAAAGTCGTGTTACGTCAATGGGTGAGGTAGAGAAACTTTATAATTCCATTGCTAAAAGCAATAATTTGAGTGACGATAAACTTCTGACTAGAAAACAGTTGAAAGTCTTGATAGAGGAAGAATTGGAAAATGTTGGTGTTGTGTTTTCCCATCCGAAGAGGAAGAACGAGCCTCAAAAAATTTCTTTAAAGATTACAAATGATATTGCTCTAGCTAACGCTGAGCAGGACTGTGATAATGTTGGAAGAAATATGAAGATTCTTTTTAAAGCAGCAGACGTTTTGAGAAAATATGCTTTCCAAAGTGAAAAGTGGTCGTTTACTGGGACTGTGGGTGAAAGTGATGTAAAGAAGTCTATTCCAGAGGAGATCTCTCATTTTTTCAAATGATGTTGCAAAGGAGAGAATAAAATCGGATGTGAAAACGCAGATTTTGCAATCAATGAAAGAAGTCAAAGACTATCACAAACGTTCATGTACGAAATATTGTCTCCTCGTCAAGCAGCATACACAAAAGAAAGCTCTAAAGGCACTGTACGCCACACTCATGATCTACCATTACAAGTGGCAGTTGGGCTCACTATGCACTCAGCAACACGAAGTAAATTTATTGTACAATTTTTACATCACGCAGGTGTGTCTATCGAATATAACAAAATTCTTCGTATCGAGACTCAAATAGCAAATGAATTATCAAGAGTATGGATTCCTCAGGTGGACATTATATACCATCAGAACTTGTTCCAGGAAGGTTTTTGTATTGCGCGGCAGATAATATTGACTTCCAAGAATACTTGCCATATGGTAAAGGGACTCTACATGGTACTGTTATGGTTATTTATCAAGAGAAACAGGAGGAAGATGTATCTTCTCAAATCAGTTTGTCAGGAAAACCTACGACTAGATCACTCGAGAAGATACCCGAATCATGTCTGAAATGCTACCTTGCGTCATCTCAGGACCATTAAGACCGTCAAATCCCTCTCTGGTAAATTCAACAAAGTCTCCAGAAGGAAGTTCTGAGTTGATTCAAAGATACGAACGAGATGACATAGTCTGGATGATGGCAAGTTTGCAATTTCTCCGATCGCACGCTGATGATGATTTTGAAGATTCAGAAGAACAGTATAAGAAATCTTCTGGAAGAACTACAACAAACTCTGAATCTACTGTAGTGCCGACATGGTCGGCTTACAATTTGATTCTTAACAAGACCATGCCTAAAACGAGAGTTTGTCGACTACCTTTGATTGATAGCAGTCCGACCAATGTTTCAACTCAGCTTGCGTTTATGAAAAGACTTGAAGATGTTTCAACGTCAGTTATGGGTCCAAATTCAAAGATAATTGTTACACCTGATGTTGGTTTGTATAGACCTACTTTGAAACTATCGATGGCGAAGAAAGAAGAATCGAAGAAATGGGTCTTACGACCCGGCGAGCTTCATATACTAATGGCTATGCTACGAAGTATCGGTTCTTCTGTGGATGGAACTGGACTTGAGACATTTTTGAATGAACTTTACGATGAGAACGTACTTTCTAAAATTATTGCTGGAAAATATGCGGAGGGCTGTGGATGCTCACATAACATTAAGAACGGTTCTTTTCAAATTTTTCTCTGATATGTTTTTCGAAATGCATGTGGAAAGTAAAGCAGAGATTGAACAGGAAATTAATAACATCATAATAGGTTTGCAGCTTTCGAATAACGAATTAGTGAAGAAAAGTCTCGAAAATACGGCACAAACATTGGCTTGTCTTCATATTCTTTCCAAGATGAGAGAATTTGCAGCTGCTAAGTGGCATGAAAGTCCGACATTCAAGGTTATGTGGCAGTACATGGAAATGATGAATCTTATGATTCTCTTTATACGATTTGTAAGAACTGGTCATTGGTTGCTTCATCTTAAGATACTAGAAAAAAATGTGAAGTATTTCTTCGCTCTTGACCTGACCAGCCCACTAGATTGTGGATAGGAAGAAGAAACCAGGAAATAATATTGTTCCTGTGATATGCACACCACCTTGAGCTTCAGAGACTGTATTGCAGTTGATTCGCTGCGGTTGCACAATAAGTAAATGTTCTTTGGCATGCAAATGTCGATCTCGGACCATGCGATGTACGGAACTGTGTCTTTGTGGAGGAGATGAAGATCAGTGTGTAAACCATGACTAACGATGGGAAGATTCAGAAGATGATAGTGATGAGACTCTCGATGACTAGTGAGAAATCATACGTGTTACATCGTAAGGGAGAAACCTTAGAAATAGTATATAAGGAATGCTCAGGTCAAAAACTATCGGTGTGACATCATAAGAGAGAAACCTTAAAAGTATAGTGTAAGGAATGCTCAGGTGAGAAACCATAAGTGTGACATCGTAGGGGAGAAACCTTACAAAAATGATGTAATGAATGCTCAGGTGTAAAAACATCAGTGTTACATCATAGGGTAGAAATCTTTAAAATATTGTGTAAGGAATGCTCAGGTGAGAAATCATAGGTGTGACATCTTAGGAGAGAAACCTTAGAAATACAGTGTAAGGAATGCTAAGGTGAGAAACCAAGTAGTAAAAACCCACTAACGAACTGAGTGTTTTTATAGTGACCGATTGGATCAGATAGAAAGTAGGTTCTTTAAATAATAGACAAATGAAGTAAATCAAACCCCAAGGTTGATTTAAATGAAGTAAATTAATCTATATTATAAACAATAGTATATACTTATTAGTTACATAAAAATTCTTACAAGAAATTATATTTTCTGTAGGTGTAACTCTTTTACATCCAAAACTGTGTAATTCAAGAATATATTTCTAAACTAATTATATCACAGAGCCTCATATTAAAGATATTAAATATAGGCACGTAAAGCCTATGTTGCATTTCTTTCCAGTTTATGTTTGTGTTGTGCTTTCGCTATTATAACCCACAAAGTCTGACACCTGCCATTACATTAACTAGTCATTTTGT
>NW_027657161.1:0-38904 GCF_964235325.1 Thermobia domestica | reverse complement strand
ACTGAGAGCCTTAGGTCGAAGTCAATCACGCACAACTGTTCGAGACCTTGCTGAAGACTTGCGTGTAACACCTATGACAATTTCCAACCACCTGCAAGAGATTAGCAAGTCAAAATAACACGATAAATTGAAGCCACACGAATTGGCTGAAAATCATCGAAATCGTCGTTTTGAGGTGTCATCTTTTTTCCTGCGTAACAAGAACGACCCGTTTCTCGACAGGATTGTTACGTGTGATGAGAAGCGGATCGTTTACGACAATCGGCGACGTTCAGCGTAGTGGTTGGACGTCGGCGAAGCTCCTAATCAGTTTCCGAAGCCGAAACTTCACCCACAAAGATCATGGTGACTGTTTGGTGGTCTGCAGCAGGTTTCATCCATCACAGCTTCCTGAATCCGGCCGAAACGATTACGGCGGAGAAGTACTGAAAACAAATCGACGAAATGCACCAGAAGCTTCGACGTACGTGCCCGGCATTAGTCAACAGAAAGGAACCAATCATGCTCCACTACAACGCTCGTCCGCATATTGCACAATAGACGCTGCAAAAGCTGAACGCATTTTGCTATGAAACTCTACCTCATCCACCACACTCGTCGGACCTCTCTTCACCGACAACCACTTTTTCAAGCATCTCGACACCTTCCTTCGCGAGAAATGCTTCAAAAGCCGAGACGATGCCGAAGCGGCCTTCAACGTTCAGAACTCCAGAAGTCTATGCTGCCGGCATTAACACACTTTTCTCTCGTTGGCAAAAGTGTATTGATTGTCGTGTTTTTTATTTCGATTAATAAACGTTTGTTTGAGCTGAGATATGCTCTTTTGAAGTTGAAGGTTGAAAACTGCAAGAACTTTCTTTACAACCTGATAACTGAGTTACAAGCGAAACAAAAATGGTATTCCATAATACCCGAACTTCCTCTATATATATCTAGGTACAAAAGATTTAAAAAATGTACTGCGTCATTCCTATTTGGCCTAGAGTCATGGTTCAAACGCCATTTTCTTCAGTATAATAAGCCCTTTCCAACGGTATCACTCACATGTCTATATTACACACCTAAACCAGATAATTAGGGAAAAACTCGGGAGTATTTTTACAAATGCAACCAAAACATTCCTTCCTCTGACCTAGGCCTGGGTGGACGTGGGGATCTGATTTTTTTCTGAAAATACACTGTTATGTATATAATATGTGTGCAAAATTTCAATCCTGTATCTTAAAAACAAAGGACAGAAAAATTGTTGTCTGAATTTAGGCTCTTTCTTTATACACACACATACGTATATACTTATAAATATTTACTGCGTCATTACTATTTAGCCTAGATTCATGGCTTAAACGTTATTTTCTTTAGTATAACAAGCCCTTTCCAACGGTGCCACACACATGAAATCGGGAAAACTGTTTTTTTTTTTCTGAAAAAATCAACCCCTCGGAACATTTGCGGCCCTCGTGCCCGGACTCGGCTTCACGTAGAGATCTCAGAAAAATTTGAGAAATATCCAAAGGCACATACAATTCCAATCTGATATCGTGAAAACTACAGGCGTGAGAAAAAAATTGAAATTTGGCTTAAGAAAAAGTAAAAAGTCACGCCCTTCCGCCCCCACTTGGCGCAGCCAAGTTGACGATCCGGTTCCAAACCGCATCTGGGGTGTTCTTTGGTAGACCCTTCACTTGACTAATAAAAACGACTTACGTACCTGTTATAGAACCTAAATAAGAGGTCAAAGACCATCATACGCCATGGTAACAAAAGTTACCAAAAATCCTAAAAGAGTTAATTGATCACTGAAGCTTCAACCAACACTATGGTACCACTGATATGAGAAGTGAAGATCAATTTGGTGCAGTGAAGTTCCCAGAATTTGAACTTGAATTTGTTTTAATGCGTTTACACAAATTTGACTTAGGTCATGAATTTATCAGCGGAGCGGATGCAGCAGACCGAGATCTGGAAGGAAGGGGGCCTTTTTCCAGCAGTTGGTAGAAAACGGCTGAATATGATTATATATTTATTCATTGTTTTGGCCCCCCCAATATTTTCTTCAAGTCGGCGCCTATGTGTCGGGCCACCTTTCGCCTTCATAACAGCCTTGATGCGACGTGGGATGGAGGCATAGAGGTCGTGAATGGTAGCAAGTGGAATTTTACACCATTCCTCGTGCAGGGCATTGGCCAGTTCTGTGAGAGAGGATGGAGGTGGAAATTGTCGCCGGACTCGTGTTTCCAAGACGGACCACAGATGTTGAATTATGTTGAGATCTGGGGATTGGGCGGGTCAGGCGAGGTGTTGAACTTCATCCCGATGTTCCTCAAACCACGCTGCAACAACGCCAGCTGTGTGAATGGGTGCATTATTATCCTGGAAGATGGTGTCATTGTTCGGGAACAACATCCGGACCATAGGATGCAAGTGGTCTCCTAAAATTGCGACATAATCGTTAGCAGTGATTCGTCCGCTAAGTGTGACCACAGAACCCAATGAAAACTATGATATGGCGGCCCAGGACATCACCGAGCAGCCGCCATGTTTCACAGTCGGGCGGAGACACTGCAGATCATAAGCTTCTTTGGGCGTTCTCCACACAAAAACATGGCCCGTGGTTGGCAATAGGGTGAAGGATGACTCATCCGACCATGTCACACGTTTCCAGTCCTCAACAGTCCAAGTTGCATGGTCGCGGCACCATTTGCGGCGTGCGAAAGCGTTATGGTCCCTGATGAGCGGTTTGGCCCGTGCAACACGACCCCGTAAGTTCATGTCATGTAATTCGCGGCGGACTGTGGTTGTCGAAACAGGGTGTGGGAGGTGCTGATTGAGTTACTCCGTCACTTGCTCCGCAGTAGCACGACGGTTCTGCGTGACAATGCGTTTTAATACCCACCGTGACCTGTCACTCACGATTTTCTTCCGCCTACTGTTCTGCTTCCCCGATGTGGTTTTCCCGTGTGTTGTGTAGGCCGTTATCACCTTCGACACTGTCCCACGCGACACACCTAACACAGTAGCCACTGCCGTCACAGTCACTCCACATAACCGCTCACCAACAATTTGCCCTCTTTGAAAATCTGTGACACTGCTGTTCCACTGCGCCTGACTGGAGACCGACCTAACACACCACCACCAGCGGTCCGTCGCTGCGGGCGCCACGACACCAATGCCAACTCATACATTTGACGTCTTGCCAACTACAGGTGTTTCCATTTTTCTGATCACCATCTGTGAAGATTTTAAGACAAATTGCATTCAAATTATGCCAAATATTGTATATTCATAAATACAATAGGGGGCCCACATGAGCTTTGAGGGGCCCGGGCCCCCCAGGATCGGCGCGGACACAAAGTTCGGTGAGTGACATCACACTGCTCTCCGTTGTAAGAGTGCGCCACCACCGCATCCCGCGCCAGATAGGTATAGATATGTCTGATTGAACAAGTTCCGAGCGGCGCACAGTGGGGCCGAACACCCGTTTTGCGGACAAAATTCTCGATAATAGTGTAATGTTGGTAGAAGAAACAGACGATGGTGTGCTCCCTTGTATGTTGTGGTGGTGTATCAAATGAAACTATTTCCAGAACGTTACGACTGACTGCTCTCAAGATTTTGCGAGATATCTTCACAAACAGAACATTAAATTGAGCTGTGTGAACTTCTGTGAACTTCTGATGCATACAATGGATGATGCTAGTCAGAAATATCTTTAAAAAAAAAGTACAATTTGAGGAAGTCATACTCTGCAAACTATTGTAGAATAAGTAAGTCATAGAGAAATAACAGACAAAAAAAGTGTGCTAAACACAATATTGTGTTATTTTATATCTTAATTATAATACAAAGAAACGGTACATTTATATGAGTGTTTTCATAAGTCCATGACTTGAAAATTACAAAACTTAGATTGCAGTCTTCAAAAACGATTTTTGTATATTTTAAAAGTGAAAAAACAACTTGCTTTATCCATGTCGGGAAAAGGCTGTTCATTCTATTAACAACGGTGTAAATATATATATATTCTTCTTATATGTATAACTCACTTTAGAAATAATTTACAGGAGGAACTGAAAAGACAAGTGTTTTTCAAAGAAAATCTAAATAAATAATCCTGTAGCTTCAGTACTTAAAGGAAGATGTTTCTTCTTTAGTTCGGGCCTCAGGAAAGTTATGTATGGGTCTGATGACTCGAGGGTTTTATGGAACGCATCTTCATTGGTGGCTGTACGGGAACATTTTCTTGTATGGTGAAGCCTGTAATCCTTATAATCTTTATGAAGAGTTTCTTGCGCTTCCTCTGAAAGTAACCCGATAGGCAGAGCTGCAGCTTGTATTATTTCGGCCCCATGTATCAATACTTTGTGCACTGTAGAAGGCATATAATAACACGGGTGTAACTGTATAGCTAATTTAGCCGTTTCTGCTTTGTACAATCTAAATTTATCTGAATCAATTGCAGAGTTGCTGTTAATTACCTCCAGTATTATACCAAGCCGGCGAATCAAGTTTTCGTCTATGTGTGTAATCTCTGCTGTTAGAGAAAATGTCGGAAGAATATCCTGGAGGTATTTCTGGTATTCGTTGAACCATAACCCTGTTTTACGACATCAACTTTAATCCCGAGCTCATTCATAAATCGTTCTTGGATGCGTTTCTTTGCAGCTTCTTTGATTGGGAGAGTATCTTTTGTAGTCCTCCACGACTTGAATTGTTGATTGTAGCTTAGATGTAGTACATATTCCATGAACTTGATTCGAGCATGAAGAGGTGAAATCTCAAGCTTCAGTACTTTTTCATTAGATTGCTTCAGTTCAAGTTTCGATGAGTCGTTCAATAATCTCCGATGGGCGAGCCCCACAAATGAAGCAGTTACTTGCTGCAGATGTCTCACTAATATGTTGAGCAACTTTTCCGTCCAACATTGTCAAATGTAAAACATGTTTTACAGTGATACAGTTGAGCCCTAGGTTCAATCGTGTTTCTTGCAAGTTCTTGATTTCCCTTTCAACCCTGAATTTCTCAGTTTTTATTATTTCAGGTGTCTCTTTTATGAATTGATACCTGAGTGATCGACAGTGTCGCGTCGAGGAAGGTCGAGGATTAACCCAAATTGATTTATCTTCATTCCCAGGTAGGGTTATTTGTAAAGGCACAATAGAAGTCATAAATAATTTAGCATCTGATCTCGCGTCACTTTCACTTGCAAACCGTTGAGAGAACTCGTTCTGGCCAGACGAGCCATCAAAGCCCCATTTTGTATGCATTGTCAGTGCCTGGCAGTTCAACTTTTCTAATTCCTTCTCATTTATTGTTTTTAGGATCCTTTCGGCTGTATGATTAAGTAAACTTTGGAGCGGGACTTCTGCGGAGGTCTCGGTAATTTTGATATCATTAGGGTGACAATCTTTCTTTGCGCGCTGGACTTTTTTATAGCTGGGGAAAATATTGAACCCTTTTTCTTTTGTAGCAGCTCTGATTACCTCGTATTGATATTTGGAAAGCTTAGCCTGTGTAAAGATTGATAATGCAAAAGCAGCACTGAAACTTTCCGATGTGTTTCCTGAATACGACGAAGCAGCAGCATCTATTACGCTTTGGGAATGTGATGCTCTTAGATCATGAACTTTACGTCTTTTACTGCTCTCACAACAATCTTCAAAACACTTTTTAGGCCTTCCAACAGGATTAGAAGACTTCGGCGAATGAGCATCATCACTGGGGAAACTAATCACAAATTCACCATTCATCCACTCGCGATACTTCTTGCGAAAATATGTTTTACTGTGATTAACTATTTTTAGTTTTTTGTACATAATGCGGCAAAAATCTTTTCTTTATTTCATCACAAATTCGAGAAAGTTTATCTTCATGCATGTGCTGATATCTTTCGCGAATAAAACACCCCACTGATCCACCTGTAAGTAGCATTTCACAAAGTTCGGCATATTTTACTGCTTCTTCCATTATACGAAAAGAGCACACACTCTCACTGAAACAACTATTGTAACTACTGAATAGAAACTCCATGATAGCCAATTGACTTTATAGTACTCGCTGCAAACGGCCCTATTTATACCTCTTACTATGTTGCTCCACGAGAACTGGGTTTTCTCAAAGCCCAGCTTACAACGGTGCTATGGCTACATTTTGCGGCATATTGTGATGCAATTTACAGAGAAAGTAGTTTACTACAGTAGTTTCATGAAAACGTTTTAATTAGAGCGGAGTTCAGCGGAGCTTTTTTTATAAGCCTAGACATGTGTGCAATTCCTTGAAAAACTCACTATTTTGCTCAAATTACCCCTTCTATGTAACTTTTTTGGCGAACCAATTGTTTGTCTCATGCTTGCCTGTATTCACATCAGTCACGTTAGGGCAGCTATTTTTTCCCCATAAAGCAAAACTGTATTTTACCTCTCAATAAACCTACGTAAACTCAGCAACTTCAACATTGTTGAGTTTTAAATACAATTTACTAATTGCAAAAGAATGCTAATTGCAAAATCATTATCACAATCGGATTCCTCGCTTCATTTACTATAGAAAACGTATAGATTATCGCCCAAATTGTCACTTTCATGACATTCCATTTTGTCCGCATTGGCCCCACTGTGCGGCGGCCCTTTGAGTGTTTTTATCGTGCGTAAACAGCACATTATAGAGTAAAGGTGTAGTGCGCGCAGGTCCGCCAAAAATCCATATCAAAATGGAACAGCGAACGAATATGTTGTTCTGTTTCAACTTCTAATTATATACCAATGAAAAACCTGAAAATCTACTGACATGGTCAATCGATTTAAAAAAAAAAAAATCTAGATGTAGTCCTATGTTACCGTTTTTGCTCAAGGCCGATCAATATTGAAACAAAAAGTAATTATTGGTAATTTTCTCACATTTTCGGAGTGATGGCATCTTGAGACGCTGAATCTATTAAAAAAAAAAAAAAAAAAACTGCTTGTTGGAATATATTATCGTATTTATTTAATGACAATGAACGTTGAATCCGGAAGTATTAGTAATTTTTTCTTACTTCCAGTTTCAGTAGAGTACATAATACGGGTGAAGATGGCATATTTTCTTTTGACGTTGAATCAATTTTAAAAATATAATAATAATAAAACGTTTGTCGTCTATTACCGTTTTTGTTCTATGGCGATCAGCATTAAAAGTGGAAACGATTGATTTGTAGTATAATACTTCTAGTATGAATCGACGGTTAACGGTGGAGATAGAACGCTAAATCTATTAATAACCACTTCTCGATGTCTCTTACCGTTTTCATTCTATAGAAAGGTAGTAAAGATGTCACGATTTTTGTCGGGGTCATTCAGTCTGGGTCTCGCTTTTCAGACCCTGTCTGGCAGGGACGGGCCAGATGACCTAGACAAACCCAGCGACTCGGAAGCAGCTAAAATATCAGGTTTACTGTATTATTGTAAAATTTTATACTTTATCAATGACGTTCACTATATTCGAAACGATAAATTTTACAGGTTTTCCCGATTTAACTTTGACAATCTTTCATAAGAAAAGCATAGTATGTCTACGATTCTTATGCTTTTATATTCTGATAGACCTTGCAGTTATCTTCCAGTGCAATTCTTTGACACAGAAGCGCAAACAAGCGAAAATGACAATTATATATTTAGTGTGAAGACAAACAGACACAACAGAGAAGCGAAACGTATTTGTTACAAATATATTACCAGCCTCTCCATATATATCAGGATGTTTTTTCGTGTTCAGGTAATACCGGTTCTGTCCGAGTCACTGCGGGTCATAAGTCTCTCCAGATCAGATTGAGTCATAGATTTTCCAGGTTATTCCGGATTATGGGTCTGTTCGTGTCACTGGGTCTGGCGGGTCATAGGTCTGATCCCTTGGATCATCCGGCCCATGTGTCTCGAACTTTGTGACCTGTTCCATTAGTGCTATTGAGAATGTCTGTGAAGTTGTCCAGCTTCCCATTTTCATATTTCGACTCGAAACCAAAGTCAAACGTTTGTATTTCATTTACTATTGATTGTTTTGAAGAGAAAATTCTTTGTTTTGAAAAATGTAAGGAGATATTTACAAACTAAATTTAGGGTGTGGCTATCCTCACTCTCGTCTCAAATTTCAATTTCGATTCAACATTTAAGTTAATCGTTGGTTTTTCGTTTGTTATTGATCACTTTGAAGAAACAAACATTTGTTTCGAAAATTATAAAGAGAAATTTACACTTCAACGTCCCCCTTCAAATTTCGATCGAAAAGCAAAACCAATCGCTGATGGAAAAGTACATACTAAACGATAAATTTTGCGATGCTTTGACACAAACTTTTACAGAATGTGCACAAGGAGTTAGTGAACATTAACAAAAGCAACTCATCTAATTGACGTTGAGATTTCAACCAAACGCATATGCTGTGCATTATAGTATCCGACTTAAGTCTATGGCTATACGAGGATGCGTTTCCGATGCGTTACCCCCGCAGCGCACGCGTCCTAGGTGGCTACTCGGTAATTTTACTTTCGCCAAAGTTTTAAATCACACTATGAGTCAGTCAGAGTTTCCATGTCTTTTTTTTTTTTTCATTTCCCGCGCCGGAAGGGGAGAATCAGAAAGACCTGCTTCAGTTGGTTTCTTGTGAGAAGACAATAAGGTTATCGAAGAAGTATTGTTCTTAGCTGCAGTTTCTTCTTATGTAAAGAAAAAAAGGCACCGAGGCAAACCCCGATTTAAAGTATATCGTATTAACAAACAAAGACTACTGCACGGCGAATTTCATTGCCAACACATCTTTCGTTTTGTTCTTTCCTTTAGACATATTTTACTAATTCCAAAACAGTAGGCGGTCTATTGTCCCGAAACGCACCAAATACGCTCAAGCCGACGTATTTATTGCTTTCGCGTTTGTAGCGCACTGTGATTAGCCATTCACATTTAAATACATGGCCAGCATATTTCAAGCGTACGCATAAGCAATAAAAACGCTTTGCGAACGCTTCAAATAGCCGCCTACTAAGGTTCCGTTGAGTAATTGAGAAAGACAGCCCAACAGTACCGAACAGAGTCAAAGAAATGTGTATTCGCTAGACTAGTAGGTGATTTGGGTCTTTGCCATCAATGGATTCAAATACGATACGTAAAGAGTGATATTGTTATACGCAGAGTGGTAATAGATTCTGCTTTTCTTATTTACATTCAATGAATATAATTGAGTACCTTGCGTATTTCTTGCTCTTTCTTTCGGTCTATTGACTAATTTTGCCTAAATATGCGTACGATCTGGTTGATTTTCCAGTGTTTCTTTAAAGATCTTTAAAGCACAACATTTTTATTATCTTGGTTTGTCATCGCCGTCTCTTCCGATGATCACAGACCTTATCATTTAATGTGTGACGAACTTATCATCTTCCAATAATGAAGCTCATGGACTAGACTCCACTGGTATTGCGGAAAACGCTCCACAAAATTAAATTTCTTCACTAACTATTATCGTGCTTGCAAGAAAAAAAAAATAAAACAAAGAAAAATCCCCATATTAACCGATTATTAATATTTTCCCAATTTATTGTTTTAATGAATCGGAGGAACGGCGGCTCAGTGATAAGCGTTCATCTCTGGTGTGAGAGCTCTTTGAACTTAGGACATGCGAGTTTCTGGTGGAAAGCATCGTGTCTAGTGTTGCCAATTTAGGAATTTTGTCGCTAACTCTAGCGATTTGATAATATATTTTAAAGACCAAATTTGTTTCGTTTACCATTGTTAAACTAGAGATTTTGCTGCTTTTGAAAGTACAGCAAATAAACTAACATTATTTCCATTACAATTAAGGTTTTAGGTTTAAGGTCCATTACAATTAGCAACTTTTCACAGTACATTTAGTGACTTTACTTTTAATGTTGCTGGCAACACTGATAGTGTCTATGAGTTTTCTCGGTGTTCCCCCGAATCCTCCCATATTCTCATTCCACATATTCTCTCATAACGCTGCTCTGCATTTTGAAAAAAAAGTTCCGATGATTTTGGTTTGAGTGGCGTTTTCTTATAATAGGGCGCTGATTGCGAATATAACATAAATTTCCCCCCATCACGTCACGTTTTCCTGGAAATGGGGAAGAATGTTTATATCAATACGCACAAACTACATTATAATATAGAATACATAACATTTTTTATGAACATACAGTGGTTTCAAAATGACAATAGTATCTAACTACACACACATGCAAACAAATGACATAATTTACCCAATCATCTACAGTCAGAAACAATATTAAGTATAGGTTCGAGGTATAAGAAATGATAGCTTCAACCTACACTTAATATTGTTTCTGACTGTACAACTAATCATACAAAAGCCTACTACTTATGAAACAATTTCCTTCGTTTTGTCATTTTTTCAGGAATTACAACGTTTGTTTTCTCCATTTTAGCAACCAGCAGTAGTCGGTCATCATATTAATGGTTCAACCACTTTGATATCTCTTTTCAACATCCTTTCAGTCCTGATGAAAGCGTTCTTCACTATAGACACCAACATTATGTGAGAAAAGTTCTAACTACGCATGTAAAAAGTGTAGTTTGACATTCATATTACACCCAAGATTTCTAAGATCTTGCAGCAACTCTTCTACAACATGTTCGTAATAAGGACTTCTTGTATTACCCAGGAAGTTCTTCACAACATTTCTGAAGCCTTGCCGTGCTTTCTTCTCCGTTTGGGTCATTGTATTCTAAAAAGTGGGTCGTTGAGAATTTTTCTTATCTGTGGAATTGTAAATATACCAGCTCTAAGTTTTTCGATGCTCATAGTACTAAATATCTTGCATATGTACTTAAAACAGCGTCCTTATTTAGAGCACGATCTGTGTCATGATGCCTAACTTTATAAACAGGGGACGAGTACATTTTCTGAACGCTCCACGAGTGGTTCATGTTCAACATTCTTCACGCCAGGTGGCACAGATTTTCGGGATGGCCATTCTTTCCTGTTGTTACAATAATTTTATTAGAGAAAGTTTGATTAATATGAAATATTTTGTTTATTGCGAAAAGAGTTTACTCCTTGTTTACCCTTTGAATGACTGTCTCATTCGCTGAGATAACAAGAATGTTTTATGTAGCCTGATTGAAGTTCCAGTAGGAGGTCTATAACTTTAAAATCACTACACAGAAGCCATTGGTGTTTTTTGTAGTTCACACAATCTAGCATATATGTCTCTTTCATATGAATAGAATGTGGAACAGGAATAGATCCAAGGATATTGCCATTGTGAAGTAAGGTGCACTTCAAATTTGATTTCGACGAATCAATAAAGAGTCTCCAATCAGAAGCATTGTAAGTCACGCCAAACCATTCTATAATTTCTGGTATGTCACAGCAGTAAGCCATTGATCCATGTTCAGCAGAATAAATAAATAAATGATCTCATGTTCTCTTTCTCCATACCAACAGAGAGTAGTCCCGACTGAAAGTAAATTTTTAACTTTGAGTCTTGAGCCTAAAAGTTCAGCACTTTCTTTCGATAGATACAAATCACGGGTCAAATTATTTAGTTGTTGCTGGTTAAATATTTTTGGTTTATCACTGTCACTTGGTATAAAATCATCACTTTCTGAATGTGAGTCATCCGGTTTTTCTTCAGTGTCAAATGATTTACCAGGAGATGCATTACTAGAGGGGCATGGGACAG
Organism: Thermobia domestica; assembly: GCF_964235325.1. Taxonomy (NCBI): domain Eukaryota; kingdom Metazoa; phylum Arthropoda; class Insecta; order Zygentoma; family Lepismatidae; genus Thermobia; species Thermobia domestica. Next base: position 27,221 of record NW_027657161.1, on the reverse strand, counting down.
TTGCCGCGGTAGTAATTCACTTTACATAAAATAATACATTACTACTGCAAAAAGATTTTTATATAGTTGTTTTGTTATCTGACTGTAAGATATCAAGAAATCGTAGGTCTCTTCCATAGTAAAATTAATGTCAACTTTCTAACAATTACTAAAATATATTCATGTTTTCTAGTAGTTTTTCCCGTAGACATAAGTAGTTTTCCCACTAAACCTTAATTTTTGAAAATGTCGAATTCTCAAAAAAAAAAAAAAAACCTGACGTGGTAGAAAAAAACTGATTACATACTTAAAATCAGTTCAAAATTCTAGTTCAGAAAATGTTATTCATTTGAAAACATCAGAATACATGCAGAGCAGTGTAATTAGCAACTTCCATCACACGTCTCCTTAGTCTAAAGAGCACAATTTCATTTTATTTCATAAAGGGACATGATTTTGCTGACACCCTATACGATATTATTGAAAAATGAAAGCCTTCCAGTTAAGTAATGAATTATTGTTGGCTCATGATTTTAGCAAACAACCGATACTCAAGAGGAAGAAAATAACCCCACGAAATGTAATTTGTTCTGAGCTTAAAATCCTTTCTCTTTCATTGACTTAACGCTTATTCTCTGCTGCCTACAGAAGAAGAAAAGAACACAAGCGACTCGAAATATTTCCTCGTCTACAAGAGCTCGACCATTGCATTTGGCTTTGCATCTTCTGAGAAATGAAATGGGAGATGTATGCGCGTACGCCTTCCGGTACACAGATATCCAGGCAATCGTGACCGAAGAAGAAGATTCTGGAATTGTTGATCAGATCATAATATGTAACGTCTAACTGTGAGCATTATTGCAAAGATTTAAATCAACGCAATAAAATCAGAGGCTATTATTTTTCTCCCTCGCACAGGAGTAGTCGTGAAAAACAGAATGTGGTTATTAGATTCAAGTGTGAACATGAGCTCTTAAATAATAACTGTAGATTTTATGGTAAGATCAGTTTCGAATGACCTGAAAACATGTCTCCCTTGTTATTGGAATAGACGTATTAGTTCTATTCGCAGCAAAACATTCATCTCTGTAAAAAGGCAGGATTACGAAATTATCTTATTTCAAGTTAGATTTAATTGTAGATTAAGAATAGGTACTATGTAGTTGATAACAGTTATTATTCTGTCTTCTGAGCAAAATAAACAATTAGTACCTTGAAAACTGATAGTTAAAAAGCGGTGTTTCATTACTCGAGTCAATCCGGATCCGGAATTTGGTTTCATAAATCTACATCGATAAAGTATCGAAGTTTGATCGAAATATCTACGATATTGATTATCGAAAATTATTGACTACCTAAAAATATCGAAATAGCGAAAAAATAACACAATACATAAATTACCGAATATTGATAATATCTAAAATATCGATTATGGAAAAATATCTACCATCAAAGATGTCGAAAAGTATCGAAAAATATGGTTGGTTAATACCGTGAAAAATTGATCAATGATCTTTCACGATACAGACATTTCGATAATTAAAAATATCGATCGCTGTACAAGAGGCTATCGAAATGTGGCACAGCATAGAGGTCTGTACGGGCCGGAGTTTTTAGCCCGGACCCGGACCGGCCCGTGATTTTATAATATAAGGCCCGATCCGAGTCCAAAATATGTTTTAGCATTTAGGCCCAAGTCTGGCCCGAGCTCGTGAAATAATAAAATAAGCCCGAAATATATTTTAATTTACAGGTACTAGAGGTTTAATTTTACAGTTCTACTTTAAAAGTTCTCCAGAAAGAACGGTTCAGTAAACATCATTGTACAGTATATTTACAAAGTTAGGCCGAAAAGGCCCGAAAAATATGGTTGTATATTTAAATATTTACGGCCTGAGCCCGGCCCGGGCCCGAAATGATATATGCCTTGTAGACGCGAGTCCGACTCGAGCCTGTGCAGGCCTCTAGCACAGCATTGTAGGACATGTTACCATTTGCTGACAAGTAAAGGGTCCAAATGGATGATTCGAGTTGCGGGATGAGACATAGTGCACCTGATAGAGGATGTGAAAATATGTGTATGTGCAAAGGTTAAGCAGCTGAGCGCAATAAGAAACGAAGCAAGAGAGGGTCAAAGTTGGTGGGAGAATGGCTAAGTTATGTTATTGAAATACATCAAATAAAGTGTTGAATCGTATAAATTGTGAAAGATAGACAATGAAAACGGTGGTAGACAACGGAAGACGGCATTATGTCTCATCCCGCAACTCGATTCATCCATTTGGACCCTTTACTTGTGAGACTAATTAGTTGGATACAGATTCAGTTGATGTTTCTAGATACGATTAAATTTGTATTACTATAAGTATTATTTCAACCTTTTACAATATGACAATGTTTCAGTGCTGATCAGGCGCGCATCCAGAAATTTTTGTTGGAAAGGGTTCAAATTTAAAGGGAGAGGGGGAATAAATACTACAAGCTACTACGATTATGTAGTATTGAACGGGTATTATTCTGCACCAGGAAATTGTAAAATACTTCCAACTATATTTCCAGAGAAAAACATATAGAACTAGATTGTCTTTAAAAGGGAAATAAATGAAATGAAATGAAATATTTAAGTTTTACTTCTCTATTATACGCTGTAGGCTAAAGGAGGCGGTGATGAAAAATGAATAAAACAGTGGAATGAAGAACGTGGGAGGAAACAGCAGAACTCCGAGATCCATGGGGCGGATCCAGGACCGACTTCTGCGGGGGCGGTGAGTTGTCATACTTAGAGCTACTTTTAACAGCTTCAAACTCTGAGATGGGTTTTTATTTATATATATAAAATAAGAAAGTTTCCTCTTCTAGGGAGGGGGGTCGATCGCCTCGATCGCCTCCTGGATCCGCCACTGGCACACGGTGTTTGTCCACTACAAACCCCACTTGCCGCTATCTGGTATTGAACTAGGGACGCACCAGAGGCGAACGATCTACCCGTGAACCACCGCGGCGCTGCTATGAGAGAAGCAGATTTTCATGATACATTAATCACTTCCATGTTAAACAAGTATAATTTTGTTGAGAAACTGTGCAAATGTATGCTGAGTTAGGAAGTTTTAGGAATGGTCCAGATCTGGTGGACTCCCTGTGAATGGCCCCCTGTTCCAGATGTCGGCCTCCGCCCTTAATTCATCCTTTTGTGGGTGATCAGCCATACTGATTAGCCCTGTAGACATGGATAGCATAATTACTAAAATGTTTGTTCAGCGCAGAATTTGATAAATTCTAAATTAACGTCATCGCAACCTGATTTGATTAACAATAATTCGTGATATTTTCCACGACATTTATTTTGTAATTCCTTTCTCTTTGGCTGGTTTCTCATCCATTTTTATTAGAAATCCAAACGTCTCCACAAATTTAAAAAAACGTGCAGAGCCATCTGTCAAACAAAAATAACATCTCAAAAACGAAAAAAAAAGAAGATAAAGTGCACAGCAGAATAAAATCTTGAAAGGGAGGATAGTTACAAGATAATTCCACTCATTATTATTGTTGTAGATACTTTTCCCTTTGTTGCAATGTCTGTCTGTTAAAGAAAACATAAAGGAAAGGTCATTATTCCAAGGGGTCAAGGACTTGGGTGATTTGTCACGGTATTGACTCCACGACCAGTAGCCTAACAGTTATATATAAACATTTTTTTTTTTTTTTGAGTTACATTGAAAAGCAATACACGTGAGTTTATTGCAGTATTATTTTGAAGTAATAATCTGATGATGACGGCGGAAAATGCAACAATATTTTATGTGGAAAACGTGTGAAGAACAAAGTTATGTATTCTGATGCAAAATATTATCGTCTTCCTTCCCACTTCACGATTTTCAATTTTTCTGTTTTTCTGCTTTTTGATTTTGCAACGAAATCGCGCCATTTCAAGAGGGCATTTCACTCGTGCCCTCTCGTGACCAAGTAATTCAACATTTTTGTTAAAGAAGATTCGCTGTAATTTACTGACATATTGGTAACATTTTAAAGTAAAATGTGATTTAGATGCCACTGACATTTTATTTTAAATGTTGCTAAATTCGCACTGTCAAAGATTTATTTTTATTATTTGTAGTAGTTAGGTATTTCTAACCGACAATTGACATTCTTACAAATTTTACAATAATGATTATTTTTATACCGTAACCCGAATGTGGGAAATACGCAACTCTGAACATAATTATAAGCAAATATATCTACTATTTGTTTTAGATTAATGTTTTTATAAATGTAGTACTCTCTCTCCCTCTCCCTCTCTCTCTCTCTCTGTATATATATATATATATATATATATATATATATATATATATATATATATATATATATATATATATATATATATATATATATATATATACAAAGGCGGATCCAAGGGGAGCTATAGGAGCTATAGACCCTATAAAATGGGCTTCAATCCTGTTTTACACTGGATAAAACGGCAAACCATGGTTTAGGTCCTCCCTTGATCATATCCTGGATCTGTCCTTGTATGTATATCTGACATCTCACACAAATGGTCAGAAACAACATCAAAACCGTTCAGACTTCCGCAAAATTAGATGAAAGTTTGTGATTTTTTACTATAAGAAGAGATACTAGTTGTTGTCACTTAAGAGAGTTCATTACTAAGTGCCGACAAAACATTTTGCGAAAGAAGCTTTGAATTCTTATAGTGATGTCACTCTCATATGTCGTATATACAGAAATTCAGACTGCATAATATAGCTTATTTACTATTGTTTTTGCCTCCTCCTTTGGTTCTTGAAATTTATTTGGATAATTTTTCAACTCTTCAAATCACCTTTCTAAACGCTGCATTCTTTTTTATAAACCCATGATTTTCGACACAACGGTGATTAAAACCATTAAATAAACGAAGTTATAATTCTTAATTGCTTTTATGAGTGTTTCAGCGTGATTTTTTTTGGGGGGGGTATATATGGAACTCAAGGAAACCATCTTACGAAGAATCTTTCAAATCTGTTGAACTCTCATTCTTAGGCAAAAATTGCCTCATATCTTCCGACCCATCTTGTAGAATTAACTTTCTTTGAAGTTACTTTTTTTTTGGTCATTTGTGCTGGACCAATATTTCACAGCTTGATATTGTGTCCAAAAAGCACAAACAAGAGTTAAATTATATTAAAGTCTCTTATTTCTTCAATTTGTTCCACTGCGTTATTTACTACAAGATTTCGTTATGACACACAAGACATATCATCCACTTTCCTTACGGTGATACTTTAAGAACGACATAAATTGTAATGAATTGAAGTGAAATCTTTAAGATTAATGTTTCTGGGTTATGCCGTTTAGGCTAATAAAGACGGTGAGATGAGAAATGAATCAAATGGTAGAATTAAGAAAGTGGGAGGAAACGGGAGAACCCCGAGGGAACAAAAGCATACGGTGTTTGTCCACCACAGGCATGAATTATAATAATTATAGATACGAATACCATGTGTTTATTTTCTTTAAAATTAAGAAAGCTTTCTTCGGAAAAAAATATAAAAATAAACAAACACATGTACCGGATCACAGGTGGGACCACCCATTCTTGCCTTTTGTCAGTTCAGCCACCCTGTAGTTACGCCCCTGATTAGAGTTTCTAAAATAACTGTAACTTTGGGTTATTTTTAAAAATTCGTTCATATTGTCTTATCTTTATCTTTTCAATCTTCTTTAATATTGTTGTGTAGTATATTGAGAACAACTGATTCTTCAGAGAAAATATTTAAAAAAAAACAAAAACATTCGAGTTTGGAAAATTCAGGGTTACTTCACTTGTAAGCAGTTCGATTTAACAACTAAAACTTCTTTATACATTCATCCTTTTTCTGCATGTCTCCGTCCATCCAAAACACAAAAAACTGTCTGTCCGTGTGTTAGATCATCAGAGAGACAAAGAAACGTCCGTCCAAGAGACGAAAACTATCTGTCCGTGTGTTAGATCATCAGAGAGACAAAGAAATGTCCGTCCAAGAGACGAAAACTATCTATCCGTGTGTTAGATCATCAGAGAGACAAAGAAACGCCCGTCCAAGAGACGAAAACTATCTATCCGTGTGTTAGATCATCAGAGAGACAAAGAAACGCCCGTCCAAGAGACGAAAACTATCTATCCGTGTGTTAGATCATCAGAGAGACAAAGAAACGTCCGTCCAAGAGACAAATACTGTCTGTCCTTGTGTTAGATCATCAGAGAGACAAAGAAACGTCCGTCCAAGAGACGAAAACTATCTGTCCGTGTGTTAGATCATCAGAGAGACAAAGAAACGTCCGTCCAAGAGACGAAAACTATCTGTCCGTGTGTTAGATCATCAGAGAGACAAAGAAATGTCCGTCCAAGAGACGAAAACTATCTATCCGTGTGTTAGATCATCAGAGAGACAAAGAAACGCCCGTCCAAGAGACGAAAACTATCTATCCGTGTGTTAGATCATCAGAGAGACAAAGAAACGTCCGTCCAAGAGACAAATACTGTCTGTCCTTGTGTTAGATCATCAGAGAGACAAAGAAACGCCCGTCCAAGAGACGAAAACTATCTGTCCGTGTGTTAGATCATCAGAGAGACAAAGAAACGTCCGTCACACAGACGATAACTATTTGTCCATGTGTTAGATCATCAGAGAGATAAAGAAACGTTCGTCCAAGAGACAAAAACTGTCTGTCCGTGTGTCAGACCATCCGGGAGACTAAAGAAAAAGTCCGTCCAAGAGACAAAAACTGTCTGTCCATGTGTTAGATGATCAGAGAGACAAAGGAACGTCCGTCCAAGAGACGAAAACTGTCTGCCCGTGTGTTAGATGATCAGAGAGACAAAGAAATATCCGTCCAAGAGAAAAATACTGTCTGTCCGTGTGTTAGATCATCAGAGAGACAAAGAAACGTCCGTCCAAGAGAAAAATACTGTCTATCCGGAGAGAAAATTCAAGAACTGCTTGATGGAGCATAATCAATTTTGGTCAGGGTGCACAGGTAAAACGTTAGATATCGAGTTCGTTGTTAGAGGTGATTTATTCGCCGGAAGTGGTACAAATCATCCATTCCCGACTTTTAACGTTGACCAGTTAGAGCTAGATATGTAATAGTGGGAAGAGATTTCCTGGAATCAATTAAACATCTCAAAAGTACGTTTCATCTTTAACTCTGTATTAAAACTGGAAGCGATATATATCCAATACAATTTCCATTTTTAATATTGATCTACATAGAGAATTAGGAATTAGGATTAGGACTTAGATCTCTGAACTTCAGGTAGCTATGTCCATGTTAGACTGATTGTCAAGTATAAGGAAGAGTGTCAAGCATAGGCAGACTGTCAAATATAGGCAGACTTTAGGCAGACTGTCAAATATAGGCAGACTTTCAAGTATAGGCAGACTTTAGGCAGACTGTCAAGTATAAGGGATGACGTCTCCCGGCGATTACACTATCCGGTGAATTGGGAAGGAGGAAAGGAATGGGAACGGAAGGAAGCTACCTGAAAAGCTTTTATACTTTTTCGACCGACTGTCCCTAACTGGAACCGAACCCGGGACCGATCGCATAGAAGGTGAGAGAGTTAACGACTACACCACAGGTGGCCACTTCTACATAGAGGAACAACAATAAGAGATAACGAGAAACCTTTTCTTGGAAATATAATAAGTACCTATTCATCTTCTATTCCAGTGGTTCCTAAAAGGTGGTCCGAGGTCCCCTGGGGTCCGCGACTTATTGTCTGAAAATTAAGTTTTATCTTAAGCTAGCCTTCAGTAAACGTTATTGCATTAATAAAAATAATCAAATTGATATTCATTCTTAAGGTTACCAGACGTACCTTTAAAGAATATATGTAGGGCCTACTCTTACTCAGGGTATCAATTTTGTACTTCGTCCTTTTTAAATGAAAATCTTCTTTGTACACTTTTTTATAAAGTATGTGACTCCTGGCATCGTGAACGAAAAAGTTTCACTTGTTTTTATGTATCTGTTTATGCTTGCACATTGACGTATACACAAATTCAAGGCTATAATTTTCCCAAGATCAGTGACACAGTCAGTAGTTGAGTAACTTTTGAACTAAAGGAATCACCACAAAAGTAGGGTATCTAAAACAAAATAGGCCTATGCAATAATATGCAATCTTGTGATCATATACAATGTTCATGTATATGTGCAAACACTTCATACCAGTAAATTCCTAAAAGAAGGTTCCCTCCAGAATATTTTCCCAAGTCTGCCACTGCACAGAGTTAGGAAATACTTTTTCGAGTCCAAACTCGATGTCTAGTGGATTCGAAATCCGTTTAGCTGTGTCGAAATAGACAAAATCCTTAGCCTCACAGAAGAGTAACAAGATCAACTGATGGACTCATCGTACTGAGGTACCATGAAGAGTGTTTTTAGCTATATAAAACTAGCCCTCTTTTGGTTAATTGCTCGTAAGGACTTCAGAAAACTTGACGAGAAGGCAGTAAAACATCTCCTTCCTGTCGCAACCACATATCGGGGTGAACAAGCTTTCTCAACCTTATGTTATATGAAAAACAAGTACAGAAATCGGCTTGACATGCAGTAGGATTTCAAAGTAAAAGTGTCAAGTATCGAACCTAACTTTTCAGAAATAATGAACGCTAAGGACATATTAGCACTAAGAATTAAAACTATTCAATTTGTCTTTTTCATAAAATAAATATGTGCCTCCCAAGTGTATTCCTAGTGTCCTACTTTAAATATTGTATGTATAATAAAACATCATTACTTGTAGTGTTGACTTATACTGTATGACTGTATACTGTTTTCTGACCAGCCGCCAGGGGCGTACGCAGGGGGTGGGTCCTGGGGGTCCGGACTCCCCCTCGAAATCCCGACTTTTTTGTAAATGTAGTGTACTTTTAGGGGCAATTTAGAAATTTTCATATAATTTAGCTTCAAATTGTATTTGGACCCCCGAAACGCTTTAGACCCCTCCCGGAATAAATTCCTGGGTACGTCCTTGCCAGCCGCCACCTTACAAAACACCAGATTAAACTAATAAAAATAAAAGAAAGATTATGTTTAGGTAAGTATTCAATTCAGTAAGTACTTATTAGAATTTTAATTTATGACTTGAATTCGATTTGGGATTTTACGGGAACCGCGACAAGTTGGCGAAAGTATGAAGGAGTCCTTAAAAAAATTATTGGGAACCACTGTTCTATTCAATCCTTATGTGGCAAAAATCAATTACTTCCGGTTTTAAAGCTGATTACTTTAGAGTAAAAATGGAAATAGGTAACGAAAAGCGGTTTTCTGCAATTAATTACATGTCCGAAAAATATATTTCATCTAAAGTAACCATAAATTTAACTTGCGAAAACAGGACGCATATAAACCGCGGGGGTAAGGGGGAAAAAGGTGTAAAATTTCCAGATTCATTCAGACGCCAGCAAAGTTTTCAAGTTACAAACTACAGAAGTTAGCAGGGCCGCCCACAGGGGGGATGTATGGCGCAAGCTGCGCCATTGAGAAAAATTTTTTTGGGGGGGGGATTTTACTCTACTTTCGAACTAGCAATTTTACTGTCGGAATAGCATTAAAACACTATTTTGAGAAGCTAATTTTCAAAAATTTTCCGGGGTGAACCCCCATACCCCCTGCTTCGATACTCGATGAATGAAGTACCGCGCAAGTAGCCGTATGAAAGGAAAGGTTGGTTCGTTTTAAGAGAGAAGGGCCGTCCACAGGAGGGATGAATGGCGCAAGTTGTGCCATCGAGAAAAACATTGGGGGGAATAAAAAATTGGGGAAGAATTTTACTCTGATGTCGAATAAGTAATTTTGCTGTCGTCAGAATAACATCGGAACACGATGCGATTTTTTTTTTTTTTTAAATCTCGAGAATGAATCCCTCTACCCCCTGCTTAGAAACTCTATGAATGAAGTACCGCGCAAGTTGCTATATGAAAGGATGGCGCCAAGTTCTGGTGAACAACAGTTACAAACACACAAGGAATCACTTTCAAATTTAGATTTGAAACTTGCCTATGTTGTCTGTTGAAAATTATGAAGTAGTTTGACATAATTGTGAGCTAATGGTAACCATACAGACAACAGCCAAGTTTCAAATCTAAATTTGAAAGTGGTTCCTTGAGTATTTGTAACTGTTGTCCACCAGAACTTGGCGCCTATTTTTGTGATTTCAATTCTTTTTAAGGCCACTCGTACTTGGCTCTTTTACAGGAATGTTTTTTGTTGGATATCACTTCTTTTTGTAGGCTAATTTCGAGGACATTTTCTTTTGGTATCAAACTCAATAACTTGTAACTTGCGTCTTACTTTTCATGTACAAGGGAATTATATCAATATTTTGTAAAGAAAAAATAATACTACTAATTGTAAAAAAAGAATACCTGTGCCATACACAGTGTGTAGAAGTTTTTATACCCTTCAATATCCTTATAGAACATATTTAGTATTGTATATACACTACCAAGACTACTAATAAAAGTAATGCCATTTTTATAATTACTACTGCCCCTACTACTACTACAAGCATTCTATAATACTACTCTACAGGAAATAAAAACAACAACAAAAATAACAATTACTAGTACTATAAAAACTACTGCTACACTGGGCAATTGTTTTTAGAGGGCTTGAGTTTTGAGGAGGGAAGAGATTATTAGTTTTGGGGGGGAGTGCGCCATCAGCTTTGGGGGGGATGGGCACCCCTGGAAGTTAGTGTGATACAGCTAAGAGTTTCTTAAGCACCGGTAATATCTAACAATTGCCAGTTCCAGGTACGGCCTAAAAATTCGTAATCAGTGTTGTTGGTACCAAAAATAAACTATATACAGTCGCTTTAAAGAAAGAGTGTAGAACTTCCTCTGTTCGTTTATAGTTTGAATAACAGGTAAGGGTACTTTTTTTTCACATTTGCTCAAAAACAGGACAGTTATCAATCCTGTTAGAAAATAAGAAAAAACGGGAGAATGGTTGAAGAAAAGGGACTGTCCCGCCTAAAATGAGATATCTGCGCACTTTAATTTCATCTCCACTCTAATCTCTATGCTAAAATCGGATCTGGTTGAAACCTTCTACCATTACCTGTTTCAGGATTAATTGAAACCGGACGTGGTAGTGGATTTCTACCACTTCCGGTTTTAGTAGAGTGATTAAAGTGAAGATGATATATATATATATATATATATATATTCTTAGAACGATTAGTTAATTACAGAAAATAGTTTCTCGTTATCTATCACCGTTTTACTTCATAGCGATCAACCGGAAGTTATTGATTTCTGCCACTTCCGGTTTGAAGACAAGGTTAAGAAAGAAGGTAATACCGTATCTCAGAACGCTAAATTTTCAAAGAAATCGCTTTTTGCTCTATGTAGATCATTATTGAATCCAGAAGTTGAGTGGATTTCTATCGCTCCTGATTTTAGTGCGAAATGTGTGCTTGGTTGCAGAAAACCGCTTCTTCCTAGCTGTTAATGTTTTTGCTCTATAATGATCAACGTTATAACTGTAAATGGTTGTAGAAAATATCACTTCCGCTCAAGGGCGCACCAACAGAGGATCCATCGGATTCGGATCCCCCACCCAAAATCCTTCCTAATTCAACATACATTTGTACAGCCCGCACAAGGGCGCCCACGTTGTGGTTTCCAAGGGAGGGCAAGTATAAGCGACGTTTCAAAAAATAGTTTCAAATTTTGCTGTAACTAATGTAAAAATTCTATAGTATTTTCGATAATCTGAAGTACAATTTCCTGTAGGGGGCCATCGCTCCACCTGCCTTCCCTGATGGGCGCCCTTGAGCAAGCAGCAAAAAAACCTGCAATATGAGCATGTAGGCTAAGTTTATTGTGAAACTACGCCTAACAGCGCAGGGAATCAACATAACGTCTAAGTGGCACGAATCACGCCAGGAGAAACCTCGGCGTCCTCCCCTGCACACTTATTTTGGAGCAAAAGACTTTGTCGTTTCACAATAAACTTACATGCTCATGTTGCAGGTTTTTTTTTTTTTTTTTTTTTTTTTTTGCTGCGGACTGTACACTTTCTGAATAAAACTATACTTGTTTAACAGGGTAAAGATTGATGTAGCATGAACATTTGATATTACACTTTATCTGTACTTTTTCTCTTATAAACACTCGGTCGAAGAAGTGTAACACGCTTTTTCAGACCAGTCACCCTGAATGAGCTTTTCCTGGGTTTTCCTCATTCACACCAGGCAAATGCCGGGGTGGTACCTAACTTATAGGTCCCAAGCCGCTTCCTTCCTTCTCCAATCCTTTCTTCCTTCTCTTTCCCCGGATAATGTGCTCGCCGAGGGACGTCATCCCTCAAATCGTGACGGGGTAAATGGCCTTAGATACCGAAAGCCCAGAAATCTAAATCCTAAATCCCTAAATCTTTCTCTTATAAAAACAATGTAGTTCTATATTTTATTTCTCTGAATATATAGGTGTAGTTTTTTACAATTACGTATCGGGTACAGGATAGTAGGAAGTATTGTCAAGAACGACATCTAGTGATGAATTTACTAATATAACTTCTGTGAGACGTAGTGGCTTGTAGTATCGGTCCTCCCCCAAAGCTTCTACCTACTTCCAACAAAAAAATACTGAATGAGTTCCTGCTTCCGCTTTAAATATAATCTCCATCAACCCCGGCCCGTAGCCGCCCCAAAAATGTAGGGGGGAGGGGGAGATAGAATTCAGGGACGTCCGATCGAACCATATTATAGCTCATCTGCAAACCTACCGTGAAAATTTCAGGGGAGCAAGTAAAATTTTAGGGGGCTCCCTCGGGCCCGTAGCCGGCCCAAAAATGTACGAGGGAGGGGCGATAGAATTTAGGGACGTCCGATTAAACCATATTGTAGTTCATTTGCAAGCCTACCGTGAAGATTTCAGGGGAGCAAGTAAAACATTAGGGGGGTCCCCCGTGCCCCCCATGGATAGAGGCATACATCAACCAACTCGATTTTAAATTTTTGGCCTTCTTCATCCTATCCAAAATTCATACTGATCCATCAATTAATTTGTCTCCCAGACCGACGAAATAACAAGTAAACATATAAAGAAGGTTTCTAATCCTTAAAAATAGGCCCCTCTTGTTACAGTTCTCAACAAAGTACTTTGTTGGTTTTTTCAAAATGCATTACTCCATCAAACGTGATAGAATTCACGTTTTGAGCAATCAGCAACATAAACTTTTATTATTATTTACGTCGAAGATGTCTCAATCTTCATATTGCGACACACTGTAATACAAACATACAATTCAGTACACAGATGCACAATATTTCAATCACGTACACTCTGAGATTGCGATCTGATCAAATCAGTGAAAGAAAAGCAATCAATATGTCCACTACCAACAATAATATCTTATGGGCGTACCCAGGAGTAGATACAAAGAAATGCTTTAAAAAAATATCAGAAAAGCAACTTTTCCTTATAATAAGGAAAATATTGCGCAGTTACTGGGAACCTTAGTTTGCTTTTTCCTTTTCTTATTTCCAATGGCGGCTCTTGTCACATCCCACCGGCATTATTATTAAAATATGAACTCCTCCACTAAAAACATACTTGAGGGTAGACAACGTGACATTACTATCAAAAAGATTGAAAGTAATTACAGTAATTCATATACCTTATAATTAGCATACGAGGGTAATTCAGTAAGTAATGCCTCTAAGCCCAGTACTTGGCCAATAGTCCTGCAAACACTCTGAACTGTTTATATTTAATGCTGTGATGTTTTAGCTATAGAATGTCACTTGTTTCATCTTCCTATCTCTTCTCATTTCAGAGTAATGAGCAATCCATGGCTTCCAGTGCTAAAGTCCGGTTCAAACAGTGGGCTGTCATTGAATTTCTGACTGCGGAAGATGGTGCGCCCAGGAACATTCATCGCCGAAGTCGAGTCGTGGTTACACCATTAAGACCCAGAAACGAAGCGTCAGTCGATGGAGTACCACCACACGTCCTTTCCTCTCCGGCAAAGGAATTCAAAGTTGTCCCATCCGCTGGCAAAGTGTTGTTGACATGTTGCCTCATCCTGCCTATAGTCCGGATCTTGCGACCTGCGAATTTTGGCTTTTCCCAACGTTAAGGATCACCTTAAGACCAATTCTATAGTTGTGATGTGGAGGTGGGAAAGCAACAGTTCGGCAATGGTGTCGCCAGCAACCATCACAATTCTTCACCGACGACATGAAACACCTTGTTTGGCGTTGGCGCAAGTGTATTGCCCGTAATGGGAACTGTGTTGAAAAATGATGCCACCATTTATAGCTGACATTGCAAGTTTTGAAATGACCCTTCCATCAGTGTTATCTGTCAAACACAAATAAAGGTATCACCTTGGAGGCATTACTTCCTGAATTACCCTCGTATTTCACATGTACTGAACTAGTGGTTGACCACATCCCTAGTCTTTGTTCAAATATGTAATCTCTCTAATTCAAAACAGTCCAGTCCAGGCCAGTATCCAGGGGGGTCTAGGGGGGCCGGTCCTCTTAAATTTTGGCTACCACCCTAAATTTTTCACGGTAGACTGGCAAATGAACTATAATATGGTGATGAACTATAATATGGTTACATCGGCCCCCCTAACTTAAGCCCCCCCTACATTTTTGGGCTGGTTACAGGCCTGGTCCAGTCCAAAGAGGTTTTTTTTTTCTATATACTTCTGTCTGCCCTCTCACATCGATTATTATGATTTCTCACCCTGTCAATAAGTAAACAATGAAGAGCAGACTACCGTTTTTTGTTCAATTTTCATCTTAATCTGAATATATTTCTTTGCCTTTTTCCCCCTTTAATACGCAAGGACGGTGCTTTGTAAATAGGACAAGTTGACCTTAAGATATTTTCTTTCTGTCATCACCTTATTTCATTATTTGACTCCCGCTGAGAAACAACTATTATTATCACATTAATACTATTAAGGCCACCTGACCAACAATTCATGTTTAAACTTGTCAAATCATGCCCAGATATGAATTCTATTGCTACTAATTTTGTAATACTCTTTTTTTCTTTTTTTAAAAAAAAATACGAAAAGAGGAGCAAGTGGACAGCAACAATTGTAAACATTTTTTTTTTAATTTTAAATAGAGGTAAAAAAAAAATACTACTATAGCGAAAGAAGTAAATTGTGTAATAGCAAAACACCCAGTCAACAATACAATACATGGAAAATAAGATTGGTCGTCGTCTTGTGATGAAATCTTGTAGCTCGTTTGTCCTTTAGCGACAACACAAAAGCCTGCTCTCGTGCGAATATTCTGGTTTCTGACATCGTAGCTGCTTAGGCACAAAAGGAGATGAATAAAGCAGGTGTAATACTGCATACAGAGCAATAACTAAGAAAGAATAACACAAATAAATATAAGAAAATTACCTGTTTGCCACAGAATTACTGACTTCTTAGTATTGTTGTTGTCATTGTTGACTCTGTAAGTACACCAAGGTCCTTCAAAGTATTAAGAAAAGGAATTTTTATTTTTTATTTTTTGGACATTGAGCAATATTATTACAGTACTTGTGTCATAATCAGAGCCCGTCGAAATATAGCTCTCATTTTCTTGAAATATGGCATAGCAAAATGGCTTTTAAAAATTAAAAATATGGCTTTTATATATATCTTTTATTAAAAATATGGCTTTTATGTACAGCTTTTATTTATCCATTACATTCCAATACTTACATATAAAAAACTACAAATGGCCATTCTGTAAACAAATATCATTCTTTATTGAACATTGTTATCAAATAGTGTTCAATGTTGGCTGTTGACAGACACAATCTCCTGTCGTTGAGTAAATACTTCAACTTTGAAAAGGAACGCTCAACGTCTGCTGATGTCACTGGTACAAATTTACACGAGAGCACGTCCAAATTTGTCTAATTATCTGGAAGTGGTTCCAGAGTGTTGGATCCTGCTAGTGTTTCAGCCACTGCTCGCAGGAGCTTCCACCCATAATTTCGCCACAGAACAGCTTCCATCTTTTTGTTTATTGTTTCGCCTACATGGCCAGTCCATTTGTGCGATATGAACTTTTCTACCTTTGAAATTGTTAAATACCTAATAACACAATTACTTTGTTTAATCTGTTTATTCTTAATCTGTACCTTTCCTTTATCCTTGGTTCATTAAATTATTCGTATTCCATAATCTACCTATCTTACTTGGATCACAATCTAAATCTTAAATCTTCTTATTTAACATTTGTAATCATAGTAATCTTGTCTGGATCATCAATCTATCTCTTTCTTATCACATGCTATATACTCTTTTACTACGTAGCAGTATGTATTCCATTTGAAAGCACTTTGAGCCATTCACACATATCCAACATTCTCCCCCCTTTACAAAATCAGAACTATAACAAAACAAATTAAATAACATTTTTTTAAAATTTACATTCTATCAACCAGAACTAGACTCGCTATACTGCCAATCCACAAAGTTCTTCCTTTTCTTCTGTTGATTCAATCTAGCCATCAAAAAATTAATCTGCGCCTGCATTTTATTTTGGTTTTCTATGAGCTGGGAAATAATTTGATCTCGATCTTGCATTTGCTCAGGCATTGTGATAATCTTCGGCACTGCATGACCTCTATTCTCCTCGACCTGCTTCAGCCAAGTACCACTGTTAGCATTCCCTCGTTCACTTCTTCTTTTTCTTCGGTTGACAAACCACTTTGCGAATACCTGATTAAATCGTTTTCGTGGTGTAAATTGAGAAGTTTCAATTGTACCTATGAATGTGTTACTTGCTTGTTTTCCTTTCACCGAATCAGAAGCAGACAATTGCTCACATCCTACGTTTGACTCATCTGTATCTTCCTTGTACTTTGTTTCTTCCTTGTCCCTCTGATCATAAAATAAAATGTTGGACAATCCGTCATCTGCATCAGTACCGGACAATATCTCGTCTTCCTTTCCACACGATATATGATCTAACTTCATTAAGCTAGCCAAATTGATTAATTCCTTCTGTTTTGATGAGCTGAAGGTATTCTCCTGTGATGGCATTTCTTCGACTAGGAGGTTATGCTCTTTATACTTCTCACATACAAAAGTATCATATTGACAGGCTAAAGCAAAGTGATTTTTCCTTCCACATTTGAGACATATCTTACCCCAAGCAGGACATGCTCCTTTCTTGTGTTTTAACTTGCAATACACACAACTTGATATAGGCTTTTGCGATATTCTAGGTGAAGATGAATCAGAATTGGATGCCTGTCTTTGTGTAGGCTTGGGAAAACGATCTTTTGAAGAATGAATTGCACTTACTTCGTTGTTCACTCCAGGTTTAAATAAACGCAACTGCTGTTCTGTGCTCTCCATCATTAACGCAATTTCTGTAGCCTTTTGAAATGTCAAATCTATTGTATTCAAAAGTTTACGCCTAATCGCTTCATCTGCTACACCAAACACAAACTGGTCTCGTAAGTTATCTTCTAAGCAACATGTATAATCACAGTACGAGGATTGCTTTTTAAGGTCTAGCACAAAACTGGTTATCGATTGGTATTGTTTTTGTTTCATCGTGTGAAATTGATAACGTTCCGATATCACATTTACTTTAGTGGCATAATATCCTTTCATTACTTCCTTGATTTCTGTGTACGATTTTTCTGCAGGTGAAACTGGCCAACAGATATTGCACAACTGTTCATATGGTTCTGTACCCATCACTGTAAAGAAAGTTGACACTTTTCTCTCCTCAGGTATTTGTGTTGCTATGCAAAAATGCTCAAACCGATCTAAATAGGATTGTAGATCTGTTTCAATGTTAAAGGGTGGAAAATTTGGAATTGATGACATTCTTGGAACGTAGATTTCTTCAAAACGACTGCGCCAATGTTAAATACCTAATAACACAATTACTTTGTTCAATCTGTTTATTCTTAATCTGTACCTTTCCTTTATCCTTGGTTCATTAAATTATTCGTATTCCATAATCTACCTATCTTACTTGGATCACAATCTAAATCTTAAATCTTCTTATTTAACATTTGTAATCATAGTAATCTTGTCTGGATCATCAATCTATCTCTTTCTTATCACATGCTATATACTCTTTAACTACGTAGCAGTATGTATTCCATTTGAAAGCACTTTGAGCCATTCACACATATCCAACAGAAATGGCTGTGGTTAGTTGTATAGACTGACTCTCAGTTCCTCTATTATTTGTGGGATTTCACCGTAGCTGTGTTCTATTGAGATGAGCTGTCTCTGCAGGAGGGGATTCTGAAGAATACTCTTAGCTTTCTTCACACATTCAGCATCCTCCTCCAATTGGAAAAGAAACATTAATTAGGAAAAATTTATACAATACGACTTGCTTGATTTGCAGAAATTCTATTGAAAATTGCTTTAAAATATTGCTTTTAATCGGAAATATGTTTTCTATCGCGGGAACAGACAAAATATAGCTTTTATGGCTTTTTAAATGTATGTGGGAAATATGCTGGACCCCACAAATCGCCTACATACGAAGTTTCAAGATGATCAGAACGTTAGGGCAAAACATTGCAAAATGGCATTTGACGAGCTCTGGTCATAATCGAAAATTCATGTTTTCATAATATTAAGCTGCAGTCTATTTGTTTGCGTTGTGAGACTGTAAGAGTCGTTCCAGAGGATGACAATTTTTATTTTTATAATTTAAATACCATAGTAATTCTCTTCTATCGATTTTATATAAACCTACGACTCGGTTAGGAGTGAAATACTGTACTATTCTCTTACAGAATTTGAAATGAAAAAGCTAGTTAGATTAATTAAGATATGTTTAAATGAATCCCAAAGTAAAGTCTACGTACGAAAATTTTTATCCACCAGCTTTCACGTCGAGATTGGCCCGAAACAAGGGAATGCGTTGTGGCCATTATTATTCAGTCTTGTTCTGACTACGCTATAAGGAAAATCAAAGATAGCAACCAAACCCTACAGCTGAATGGTATTCACGAGATTATGGGGTATGCTGATAATGTAAATATAATAGGGTATGATAGGAGACTAATAAAAAGAAATGCAGAGCTATTATTAAACGCTTGCAGCGACATGGGTTTAGAAGTAAATGCAGAGAAAACTATATACATGGAAAAATGAAATGAAATCTTTGAGTTTTACGTCCCACAGTTATGCCGGCTAGGCTAAAGGAGACTATGATGATGAGAAATGAATGAAAATGGTGGAATGAAGAAAGTGGGAGGAAACGTGAGAATCCCGAGGAAGCCCACGCACACGGTGGTTGTCCACCACAAGGTTCACTTGGCGGGAGCAGGGTTTGAACCCGGGACCCCATGCACCAGAGGTGTAAATACATGGAAGTTCGTCGGGATCGTATTGCTGTGAATTCTGAATAGAGTTGCCAAATTTGAAAAATGAAAATCCGGGACGGTACTAAATTACGATAATCTTTGAAGTGTTTAAAAATGAAAAGAAGTAGGCCTATTATGTACTAATTTACTTACTCATTCAAAGTATGATGTTTCCTTTCACAAGTTTTGTCTTTTATTTTATTTTATTTTTTAAACGGTTAATTCATTGGCAATATGTTTTGGCGGCGTTTTTCAAAGAACTCTTTTCGTTGAATTTTTACTTTATTTCTGTTATTTTCAGAAGCAAGATGCAGATTGAAACAGAATACTGATGATAACAATAAGATTGAGCAGTGAAACCATTTGTCTTTGGCCCAATGAAACGAATGCTTCGTTCAATGTCAAAGTAGTTAAATTATGAACTTAATTGAATTCATGTTTTATGTATTGAAGTTTTTTTCAACTTTTGAATTGCCATACTCAGAAGTTCAAGAGAATAATTATATACCTAATCCTGTGAAAAAACCAAACTATAATATTCCCTTCTTTTCTTCTTCGCTAAGATCCGGGACATTTAAGCGTCCCGACATATATTTTCGGAACGCCAGGACGCAAATTCCGATTCTTTGACGGTCCCAGATTTTTAGGGACGAATGGTAACCCTAATTATGAACACACAAAGTGGACACTTTGAAATATCTATTATTAACATTAACAGATCAAAAATATATTCACGAAGAAGTTAGATGTGGACAAATAGCAGAGAATTCGTGTTATACAGTTCAAAATCTTTTGTCGTCGTGACTTCTGTGGACTAATTTGAAGCTTAACCCTAGGAAGTCCAAGGGGGAAGGGATCTTTTCGAACCCACTCGTTTGTATTTCTTGAAAAAAAAAAACGTCTAAGTCTTGATTAAAATATTGAGATTTTTATTTATTGTCTATTATTACTTCTTTGATAAATCCACATCATTAATGTGCGTTATTATTTAGCAACTTGTAAATTAAAAATTATTTCTAAGTAGTGGGCTCATCGAAGCCCCTCCTTGCACTTCCTTGTGACATATTTTCTACAAGTATATTTCCTGAACTTAGATTTTTTCGTTTGTACTTAACAAGGATTGTGTTCTTATGTTGGGAAACAACATATCAGCCACGAGTAAGTTCTGAATGCTTATTCTATATTCATTTCTTGTTAGATGGCGTTATGTGAGTTATAGTACGTTATACTGTGGATTCGAGGAGCCCTTCCCCCCTTGGACCTACTTGAGACAAAAAAAAAAAATCTTGGGCTTCCTAGGGTTAAAATATATCGTCTAATAATGCCTGTTGTCCTGTAGGTCTCTAGGTACGAGTGTGCAATATATCGCAGTGCAAAAGCACGAAAGCCAGAAACATTTATTTCTGAAGTAAAGAAAACTCACATTTTTGTGAAGAACTTGAACACAACCATGGGCGCCCGAAGACAATTTTCTAGAGAGGGCTCATCTCCCTGGTTGCTATATTACGTTTGGTATTATTTTATTTCTATTAAGAAAATCTTAAGAAATTTAATACATTTTCGTGAGTCAGGGGGCCACACTGCCCCGGCCTTCGGGCGCCTATAAATAGAACCCATGACATGCCATGATCGGGACAGTAATTTCTGCAACCCACTTCGTAGGTTCACATTTCTTTGATGATGATGTGTATCACATTGCATATCTCACCATGTTACATGATTGGTTTGTTCCATATCTGCGAGATCAGGGACTGCTCGGTCGTGTATGCTTCCAGCAGGATGGAGCACCAACAGATTGTGCTATGCTATTGCCGTTAGAGAATATCTCAATGAGGTATTTCCTGATAAATGGATTCCACGTGGTTCTGTCTATTTGCCTGCACCTTTGGAGTGGTCACCCCGAAGTCTTGATCTGCCATCTTGCGACAATGCATGATGGGAGTTCATTTAAAAAAAAGTTGTTGCCGCACATTACGAGACAATTGATGAACTTTAAGGGTGCTGTGGCATTTACTGCCATCACTCCAGCAATGTTGAATATAATTTCACATCGTACATGGAGGAGAATCATACTCTGTCATGCAAACGATGGTGTACATACAGACACCATGGAATAAATAGCAAAGAACAGTCACACCACCTCAAAATCGTTCTCTGCCATGATCCAATATTAATACAATGAGAGATCTATGAATATGTGGACACGCGATAGGGGCTAACGGTATTTTATCCATATATATATATATATAGGATGGATAAAAAGTACTGGCAACCCTTCCGGCACGCGCCATCTAAGTGACAGAGTATCGCGAAGTGGCAGCGCCTGCGAACGAAATGTCAGTTGAGGATCTGAGGTGAGTGGGAATGCTGTAGTGTCAGTCACTCAACGAGAGTTGTGGCGCAAGATTGATATCGCGAATGGACGTGCTCTAAACGATGTTCACTAAACAGGGACAGCGTTCGTGGATCAAAATCGAAGTGGCAAGTGGTCGGTGCACGAGTATGTTATCAGGGACAGTGCGAAGCCTATGGGGATGCAGCGTTGCCATACCGCACTGTGGCGCAATTGGTTAAAGTGTTTCGTGAAGGCAGGAAGAAGGTGGAAGACGGCCAAGGTTATGGACACCATGCTCCACTATGCTGTACTTGAAGGCAGACTGTGAGTGCGCCATATTACTGCACTTTTTTGTAACACCATCTCCATCCCATACCTCAGAGAAAGCGCCCTGATCTTTTGGTACGGATCCCCATCATCTTGCATGACAATGCACCTGTCACACAGCCAAAGTTGTGACGAATCTTTTACTTGCCTGGCAATGGAGGTTCTGGAATATCCACCGCACTTGCCGGATATGTCTCCCTGCGATTACGACCTTTTTGCCAAGAGGAAGAAACCACTTCGTGGACAACGAAACAATACCAGACAAGCCATTCTCAATGCCGTAGAACGGTCGCTGCAAGACATCACCAGAGAAGAAAGTGCTGACGAAGTACGGCACCTTCCATACGCGTGGCAGAAGGTTGTGGACATGAGGGTTAGTACATGAAGGCATGTAACATGTATTTTCACCGTTAATGCAGCCATTGTGAATTTTAACAGTCGCGCCATTAGTTTTTATCCATTCCATGTATATTATTCGCTTTATGTTGATTTGTAGAATAGGAGTGCTCTGTACAGTAAAAGTTCCTTATTCGCGCTTCCTTTATTCGCGTTTTCACTATTCGCGGATTAAAAAAATGCGACCTAATTCCTATATTCGCGGCTAAAGATTTCTTTATTCGCGGATCTAATTAGTACGTACATACATAATAATAAAAAGGATTCCAATACGTGTCCAACCCAATATCCTTTGTAAAGGCCGTCAAATGGACTAATAAAATGTAAAATAGACCTTATTACAACTTTGACTAAAGTATGTTGTTAAAGATATCGCCGCTGTATTGGTTCGGACTTTGACATAAGCCGCCTTCGCCGTGATCGGTGTTTTTGAGAATGTAAACAAACAGAATGAAAGCAACTTTATTAGAATATGAATAAAGTATATTTTTAAATGTCGCCACATTATTAGACGTTCCGTCCTTTGGTAAGAGCCGCTTTCCGTGTTTTATTGTTTCGTCTTTTCATTCGTTACAAAAATTGTGATCGAGTAACACGTCTCTACCGCTGTTTTCTAATTTATACAGGAATGTCAAGTAAAAAAAAAAAAATGAGAAACGAGTTTCGACACGAAAAAAATCTGTGTTACCGTTTAAAGTGAAAATAGAAATGCTTGATCGTTTACGCCGTGGAGAGTCGTTTGCATCCATATCACGCTCATTCAATGTCAACGAATCAACTGTACGATCGATAAAAAAAATTCGAAAATAAAATAAGGTCGTCTGTAGCTTCAACTTCACTGTCAGCGAAAATTGTTCGTGATCCAGCAATAGAAAAAATAGAAGTATCGTTGTCATTATGGATCGAATACCGCAACCAAAAAAGGGTGCCCTGAGTGGTCCAATGCTCCGGGAGAAGGCAAAGCGTCTTTATGATCATGATGGCAGTTGTAGTGTTGAATGTACAGATGGAGGATTTCAAGCATCGGAAGTTTGGTGCAATAAATTTAAGGTGAGACAATTATTGCATAACATTAAAATCGTTAAAGAAGTTGCATATGCAGAACTGCTGCAGCAGAACGATATCCAGAAGAATTTGAAAACTTAGTAGCTGATGGAGGATACGAACCTGAGCAAGTATTTAATGCAGACGAAACTACACTGTTTTGGAAGAGAATGTCAAACAAAACATTCATTTCTGAAAGCGAAAAGTCTGCTCCTGGATTTAAGGCAGCAAAGGATAGTTACTTTGCTGCTATGTTCTAATGCATCTGGAGATTGAGTCATTAAACCACTGATGCTTTACAGATCGTCAAATCCTCGGACTTTAAAAAATCAAAACAAGGACGATCTGCCAGTGTTTGGCGTGCTAATAAGAAAGCGTGAGTTACAAGCGCTAATTTTTTGTGACTGGTTCCGGAATTGTTTTGTTTCTGAAGTTGAAACTTACTTAAAAAAACAGAATTTAGACTTTAAAGCAGTTCTAGTTTTGGACAATGCACCAGGTCATCCTCGCGAACTTGAAACTATGCATCCAAATATAAAAGTGACATTTTTACCTCCCAACACGACGGCTTTGCTTCAACCTATGGACCAAGGAATAATCCAGCCTTTAGCTCTATTACATTAGACGAACCTTCAAAATCGTATTGGATAATATGGAATGTAATCCTGATATGAATGTTATGGAATGCTGGAAGAAATTTGACATAGCAAAAATGCATCGTAAACATAAAAGAATCATTGGAAGAACTGAAGCCACACACATTGAAGTCATGCTGGAAAAACTGTGGCCTGCTCTGACTGCGGAAAATGACGAAGAATGTGTGCAAATTCAAACTTTGACTGCAAACATAGCCGAAATTGCGAATGGAATAGACGAGATCGGTTCGAACAGGTAGAATCAAGTGACATTCAGGAATTGCTTGAATCGCAAGATGAAGATTTGACTAAAACCGACTTGGAGGAAATGTTAAATTCACAGCCCATTGAAGAAGAGGCTTCAACAAGCACTGGAAACGTGACATTTAATTTGAAAAATCTTAGTGAAGGTTTAAGAATGGCAAATGAGCTTTGTGATTTCTTTATGAAAATTGATTCGTCTATGGAACGGAGTCTTACTTTTAAGAGGCAAATTGTTAAATTTTTAAGAGACCACTGCTGAATATCAGTCTGAATTGAAGGAGCTTTAAAAACTGCCAAGCAAGAAAAAATACAAAATTCTTCAAACCATTGCCTAAGCCTGAAGATAATAATTAATCAATATGATCAAAAAGTTCAATTACAGTAAATTGATTTTTTTATATATGTATTTGTTTTTTATTTTGTCACCTAGGAACGTATCCCACGGTTTCTGTATTCGCGGCATATTTATGGAACATATACCCCGCGAATAAAGAGCTTTTACTGTAGTTTACTTTTGGAACATCCAATATATAAGGTAATAACTAACTAACTAACTAACTAACTAACTATGGCCTATGGAACCCGGAGTTCAGTACCGCGTTCACAAAAAGCTCTCCACTGACTTCTATCCTTAGCTAATTGCATAAGGTAATAGAGTAGAAAAACTTTTCCTTTGAGTTTCATATTTTAATACGCAGAACCATCACTATTTGACCAAAACGGGACACAAAAAGAAACTAAAATGAATAAATTATCTCGATTTATCATTGGTTTCAAGTGATTTCAAATTGAGTAATTATTTTCATTCAGAGAGGAATAACTACGCTTGTACTATTTTCTAAAAGCTTAGTAACCTCATAAAGGTCTTTGCAAGACACAGTTTGGAATTTCCTCGATACACAACAGTAGAGTGAGAATACAGAATAAGTGTAAGGGTGCAGTATTTTGAAGATAAGAACATTCTTTTATTGTGCGGTTGATTTGGAGTTTAGCATCCCTTTCAACTTCGAAGCTATATGATACGCGGACCTACAGCTTAACCTTGGATCCGAACCACATGAACTCTCATTGGAATCGAACCCGGGTTCCGTACCGAATATGCGTGCGCTAAGTCAAGATGAGATAATAATAAGTTGAGAAGTAACTAATAATAATCGTAATAATGAGGATGGTCTGTTATCTTTTATTTTGTTTCTGTGGTGATAAACTTTCGTGTTCTTCAAGCCACAGAGTTAGATACAGTGCAGGATATTGTGAATCTTATAGGATTTTAAGAACTATCTGTACATTACTTTCCGAACAGCCCTCCCATACAAACATAAAAACATAATTGAAAAAGAGAGTTTGACAA
Organism: Thermobia domestica; assembly: GCF_964235325.1. Classification (NCBI taxonomy): domain Eukaryota; kingdom Metazoa; phylum Arthropoda; class Insecta; order Zygentoma; family Lepismatidae; genus Thermobia; species Thermobia domestica. Next base: position 1,517 of record NW_027657161.1, on the reverse strand, counting down.
ATTTTTAGTGTTTTAAATGACCTATTGTTACCGTTACATAATACTTAAAATTAATTTACAAAAGCTAGTAATTAAAAAAAAAGAAACGTCAGAAGCCATTATGAAAGACCGGATAGACAAATGTGTCTGATGTGAAACCATGCAGATTGTGTTTTATGAGTAGGAATTCATTGTCCTTTTATTTGAATAAACAAACCCAGCAGACAGAGCTTATTCTTACCGCGGTTATTCACACACTTAATAGCTAAATAAATCTGTGAGCTGAATAAGAAAATACTCTTTAGACAATAATTCAGGAAATGAAAATTGCGATATGATAGTAAGACGTCCATAAAATTGTACCGTATAGTTCTAGTTTCATAATTTTATTGTTAACATTATGAGTTACTTATGTATGGTCAGTGTATTTTGACCGTATAACCGGCTGCTCTGTTACTGATCGTGAGAAGTTAATGAAGAGAGTTGTCTTCATTTGCTATTCCTGAAGATTTTTCGTATTAGGATATTGACATGAGCGTTAGCGAACATGGTGTGAAGTATTGTTGGAACCCTGGATCAGTATTTTAAGAGTATGGAGAATGGTTGCTATTCTGTACTTTTTCCACCTACATAGATACAGGACTATAGTAAAGTTCGTTACAAAAGTAGCCTTAAAAATAGTGTCTATAAACAAAATGTATAATATCAAGGCATTAGGCAATGAAGGTGGGGAATAATTAATGTATTTGGCCAATCCTACATTGTGAAAGATTTCAGGGGCCGCGATGGCTCAGAGGTAGAGCGTTCACCTCTGACGCTTGGGGTCCCGGGTTCGATCCCAGTCCCCGCCAAGTTAACTTTGTGATAGACAACACCGTGTACGTGGGTTTCCTCGGGGTTATCTCGTTTCCTCCCACTTTCTTTATTCCATCATTTCATTCATCACTCATCATCTCCTTCTCCTTTAGCCTAACCGGCATAAGCGTGGGACGTAAAACTCAAAGATTTCATTTCTTTTTTTGTAAAAGATTTCGTAGGTAAATTTACAAAAAACGGTGGCAATCTGTTGCCTCTCTTCTATGTAGGCCCTAAATCAATTTACGCCTATAAATTAAAATTACTAAGATGAAATGGTGTAAAATTACATGTTTATTAATAAAAATATCTACTTTCTTATAAATTTACTGTAAATTTGTAAAATGACCCAGGAAATTTTTGAAATTTAATTTAAGGAAATGTATATCAACTTAAAAAATGAAGGGTAAATGATTTTCCATTGATGTTTGGCAATTTATTTACAATTTTTTTTTCCAGTGTGTGTTATAACATATGTTACAGATATTACATTTTTCTTACATCCTGTCATTTATTTTATTACGTTTTTGTTTAACCCTTAATTATACTAGTGGGGTCTAATGGACTCCAGACACAGTTTTCTTACCTGAAATGATGAGTTGCTTGGTAGAAAAAAACTAGTCTATCCGTTAGCAAAACAAACGAGAAAAATCCCTTCAAGGATAACATGGTGGGCCCTGCCT
>NW_027657160.1:0-38943 GCF_964235325.1 Thermobia domestica | reverse complement strand
TTTCTTAGAATTTCTTCGTTATTAACTCTAATATCCCAATGATCTTTTACTTTAAAGGACAGCCGTCCGAATCCAGTGCCTGTGAACTGAGCTAAATTCCCCACTTTAGTTCTTCTGACGGCTTGTGTGTAGGTGGAGTTTCCTTTCGTTTTTCCTCCCCCACACACCCTTTATATGGTGGAGATGTGGCTTTTTACTCTTTCTTTTTATCCCTGCTAGTGTCCTACTTGGTGGAGAATTGTTTTTACCCTGTCAGTTCTATCTCTGCATGTTTTTAGGTCAATCTTCTAGTAGTGCATGTTTTTCTTGTTTTCTTTTCTGGCCAATAGCTGTTGTTGGAGCAGGCATTTCAGTGCCGAGTCTAGACTGGTTTTCTTGCAGGAGTGTAGCACACGCACCCCGATCGAGACCAGTTATTGGGCGTATCTCCGCAACAGACGGATGGTTTCACCAGAGTGGAGGCCAATAAGCTCTCTTGTCTATTGGGTCTTTCGCATTTCACTACTTTTGCAGTGAGGCATTTTTGCCGAGTCTGTGCGAGGTTTATTGCGGAGGTATGGACGTACCCCGAGCAGAACCTTGCTAAGGGCGTAGCACTGTACGAGGAGGGTTTCACCCTATTGTGAATGCTCTTTTGGTGTGCGTCTTACTTTCGAGCAAAAAGTACTACTTTAGCGTCGAGGCCTTTTGGTCGAGTCCGCACACGGAGGTCATTGCGTTCAGATGGAACTTCTGACCGATCCGACTTCCTCGTTTAGGGGCGTAGTGGCGCTAGAGTCCGAGAGGTTCTCCTCAATTGGAAAATAGCTCACCTATGTTTCCTCTTATTTTTGCATGACACTTGGGTCCTGGCTAGATGTTTTTTTTTCCTAACTCTTTCCGAAGTATAGTGCGTTTCTTATTTTTTTGTGTCTATTACCGTATTCTCGGTATTATTTTATTATTTTTAAGTTAATTATTGAGTTATAGTATTAATGTGATGTGTAGTTGTGTGCCCAAATTCTTAGAGATTTTTGTCTATGTTGCGTTACTTACATGAGGAATTAGGTGTCCCTACAGAGGAAATTTTAGACCATAGCAATACTGTATATTTTGAGCCTGCCGCGTGTTCTTCCCCAAAGTCCGCTAAGGTTACGCGCCAATATTTGTATAACTTACGTCGGCAGTTACGTTTATCCGATACCTTCTCCGAGATTTCTGGGTCCTCTTCCATTTCTTTAAGTCCTAAAGTATCAGATATGGCATCTGCAGCGAATAATGCAGGAGGCGAAGGTCCCGTTCAATATATGAATTCGATTATTAGACCTGAGCCGTTTTATGCTCGTTTCGGGGAGGATGTGGACAGATTTTTGAGGAAATACGAAACTGTGGCCGAAGTCAACGGCTGGACAGGAGCCCGTAAGAAGTTAATTTTAGGATCATTACTGAAAGGAGGTGCTGAAGATTGGTATTCAGCAATTGAATCGAAACCCGAATTTGCGCAGTGGAATTATGACCAGTTTAAAGAACGAATCCGTCAAACCTTTAAAGATCATGCGCTTCCCCACTTTACTGTTGCGCAGATGAGGGCTCGAGAGCAAGGTACGGATGAGAGCGTGATGGACTACGTTTACTCAAAACAGGATCTCATTCTTAGATCAGATCCTACAGCCTCAGAAAAAGCACAAATACAGTACATTATCGAAGGTCTTCAACCTGAATATTTTCGTGCTGTTATTAAAAAAGAATATGAAAATCTCGCTGCACTCGTCGATGAGTTAATATTAGAGGAAAAAGCACGATTGCTGACAAAGAGGAAGGAATTAGATCAGTTCATTAAAAAGAACTCAGTGCTTTTGCAGTCTGCCTTGGTCAGCAATAAGCCGGCAGACAGCCTTCCTTATGTAACAGCTGCTGACGCAGCATATAGACAGGAAACAGCTGTTAGAGCTGCTGACTCGCCACGAGAGCAAACGCAGCAGAGTAATGACGTCAATGGCCGTTTGCTTGAATTACAGCAACAATTATCTAAGTTAACGTTGCAAATATCCGCTCTTTCTGATGGCAGTAAAAACAAAAACAATGACAATGGCTCACGCAATAGAAGAAATAACAATAGACGAAACTTTCCACGTAATAACAGGCAACAAAACAATGATAATGGTGCCAATAGTTTTCATGTGCCCCAAACCGATCCTAACCGGTCCGAATCAAATACAGGGTCGTCCCAAAACAACGACTCCTCAAAAAAAAGACCTATTATCTGTTTTCGATGCAAAGGCCCTAATCATATCGCTAGATATTGCAGGGCGACTTTAAACTAACTGCTAGGGTAGCAAATTGGACCACTGCTACCCATTCTCTCCGAATTACGGTCCCTCTTTTCACCCAGAATGAGTTGCCTCATATCAGTGTTATTATGGGAGGAGTCCAGACTGAATTTATGCTCGACAGTGGCAGCCAGGTCAGTTGCGTCGGTTCGAATTTAGTACCAGAAAGTGCTAGGAGATATCGCATCAATACTCGTTTACGAGGTGTTACTGGCAAGTTTATACAGGTTTCTGAGTTGGCGATTCTCCAGTTTGATATTAATGGGAGACGTTTCTCTCATGTGTTTCGAGTTATTCCACACTTTGACTATGGTCCCTTGCTTGGAGCTGACTTTTTGAATATTCATAGAGCCTTAATTGATTATGATAGTAATACCTTTACTCTTTCTTACTTTGGTCGTTTACCGTCTCGTTCATTGCCGAGGCGAAATTTAGAGGTGCATTTATCCAAAGTCCTTACAAGTAAAGTTGCTAGCTGTTCTACTCCTGTTTTTCGAGTTTTTGAAAATACTGTGTTGCCACCGCGGTCACATACTTTGGTCCGTCTCCGAAATTCGCTTGATATTACCGGAAGAAAGTTGTTGTTGTCCCCGTCTCAGCGAATTGAAGAGTTATTGGGAATTTTTATCCCACGAGTTTTGGTAAATGGTGAGACACCAGTCGTTTATGTGACCAACCCCACCACCACCCCAGTGAAGTTACGCATGGGAACAGTTCTTGGTCTGGCAGAGGACTTTGAGGAGGTGCCTGTTGATTCGGATGAAGTTGTGGCAAACACCACGGAGGAATACACCCCACCACCAGAGCAGTTAGCAGCATCACAGAAGATGTGTGATCCCACCCGAGTGGACGTCAATCAAGACCTCGCCCCGGAGGACAAGGAAAAATTTTACGATCTTATCCGCTCCTTCGCGGATGTCTTCTCTTGGTCGGACACAGACGTGGGCGTCGCTAGAGGCTTTGAACATGAAATTAGGCTATCTGATGAGACCCCAGTGAACAAGGCTCCGTATTCAGTACCTTACCACCTTCGAGATGTCGTCAAAAAACAGTTGGATCTTCTCCTAAGTCAGAATGTAATCTCGGCAGAGACTTCCCCATGGAATCACCCTATTATTTTGGTCAGAAAACGCTCTGGAGACTTCAGATTCGTTTCGGACCTCAGATTTTTAAACCTGCAATCGATGCCCTGTAATTATCCGACGCCACCGATGGAGGACATCTTAGGACGCATGGCGGGAAAGCTTTTTTACACGAGTTCCGACATGAAAGCCGGATTCTTCCAAATTAAGCTTACTAAGAAGAGTAGGGAATTCACAGGATTTTCAATTCCAGGCTTCGGATCCTATGTATACAACTGCCTACCGATGGGGCACATTTCCAGTGCCGCAGCGTTGAATAGGTTGGTGAAATTAACGTTTGCTGGAGTTCCTTCATCAAACATCATGTATTATGTGGACGACTTTTATGTAGTTTCCAGTAGTGTGGCTGAAATGCTCGACTTATGCAAGATTCTGTTTGAACGACTTCGTTCCAGAGGTTTAAAGTTGTCCCCCGAGAAGACCAAAATCGCTCACCACTCTTTGGTCGTACTTGGCCACAAGCTTGGGAGTTTTGGGATGTCCGTTTCCGATAAGATGTTGGACACCATTAGAGATTACAAGAGGCCACGGACGAAGAAACAAGTCAAGAGTTTTCTTGGAGTTTGCTCCTTTTTGCGGCGTTATGTCAAGGATTTTGCGATTATCGCGGATCCTCTTCAGAAGTTGATGAAGAAGGATGTTGATTTTACCTGGGGTAAATCCCAGCAGGATTCCTTTGAAGCGCTGAAGACCGCCATCTTGGAAGCTCCCACCTTATTGGCCTATAAACCCGAACGTGACTTGCACATATACACGGATGCTTCGATCCGAAGTTTGGCTGCCGTCGCAAAACAACCCGTATCCGAAGATCCCGAATCTGAACTGGTGCCTATTGCATTCGCATCCCGTGCAGTGGGGCCTGCTGAGAAGAATCTGTCTGTTTACCATCTAGAACTCCTAGCTCTGCTATATGCCTTGCGTTCTTTCCGCTATTTTGTTTTGGGAAGACATTTTTTCCTTCACACGGACTCCAAAGCCATAACATATTTAAAGAATAGCAAGAACTTAACTGGAAAACTAGCTCGTTGGCTGACGGAAATTGAAGCTTACCATTTTACTATATCTCACGTCGCCGCAGCCAGCAATGTGGAGGCTGATGCTTTCAGCCGTTTTGTTAACCACAAGCGTGATATTACCGATGAGGACGCAAGTGCGGCAGATCCCCGTATATTTTTCATTGAAGATAATGACGCTATTGATCTTAGAAAAGCTCAACGAGAAGATCAATACTTTAGCAAGATTATCGCCTACTTGGAGGATGCTCCTGACAAGGATCCTGCTTTCGAGCGAAGAGCATCACACTTTACCATGAGGAACTCTACCCTATACAAAGTCAACTCCACGCCTCTTGGAAAAGTTCATTTAGTCGCTGTGCCACTGTCCTTGAGAGACCGAGTTTTTGAGAAGTGCCATGCTGAAAAACTCGCAGCAAACCACGCTGGATTTTCCAAAACGTATAATTTGCTATTAAAGTCTGTATACTTTTTGGACATGAAGAAATTTGTCTATCGGAAGTGCAAGGAATGTATTGTTTGTCAAGTGTTGAAGAAGAGGAGTGGCAAGCCTCTAGGAAATCTACAGACCCATCCCAGCGTTCCACCCTTCTATAGGATATATATAGATTTTTCCGGGAAATACCCCAGCAACAACATCCTTAAACACAGTTATTTGGTTGTTTGTGTCGACGAGGGAACTCGATTCTGTATAGCTGCTTCTTTGCCCGATACATCAGCTGCTTCTGTATCTCAATTTTTGTACGAGCAAGTTATTTTGAAGTATGGTCTTTTTTCTGAATTGGCATGCGACCGTGGCTCAGCTTTTACGAGTCAAGTCTTCAAGGAACTGTGTAATATCTTTGATATCCAATTACACTTTGCAGATGTGGCAGGACACTATTCTTTAAGTCAGGTGGAAGTCGCCATAAGACATATTGAACAGCAACTGAAACTTGCATTGGACAAAGATAACCAGTCCAATTGGATTGAACTTTTACCACAGATTGTTTTTTCCTATAACGTCACATGTAATTTGAGTATGCAGATTTCTCCATTTGAGTGCCTCCATGGTTTTTCTCCTAAACTGTTACATTCTGCCATGTTGGACACACAGTGTCAATTTTCAGATAACCAAGATCGTTTAGAACGTTTAAGATATATACGGGAAAGAGCCCATGATAACTTGTATAAAAGATTTTTGATTTCCGCTAAATCGTACAACAAAAAGAAGAAACAGCAAACTTTTAAGAAAGGCGATCTGGTTTGGATTTTTGATTCAACCGTTAAGAAAGGTAACTGCAAAGCTTTCTCAGGGAAATACTTTGGTCCAGGTATAATTCAAGGAAGCAAACATGACAACAGTTACTATGTAAAGTTTCGGACAGGACATGGGCAAGTTAAGATTGATTCTTTCGCTGTTGACCGTTTAAAAAAGTATTACCCACCAGGAAAAGATGCTGAAAAGGATGTTCAGAAGCTAGATGCCTCTTCCCCTACTGTCTTAGGTGAAGGTGCCAAGGATCCCGAGTTACCAGCTGTTAATGGTGATTTCGCCCAGTTCTTAGTTGAAGAACCAAATTTGGACAGAGATGATGCTGTTCCTCATTGTATGTTTGTCAGGGATATAGTTTCTATGGTGGACCTACCGACTTGGTACGACATGGCTTCCCCCACCTCAAACTTAAAAGATAAAATGTGCCCAAAGTTTTCAGCCAACCACGAGATCAACAAGAAAATAGCCCTATATTTTGGAAGTATTACCTCGCTCTCCGGAGACTGTATAGTGAACAGTACGAACACGTCATTGGAGCCACGTGGAGGTGTTGACCGAGCGATCCACCAGGCTGCTGGACCAGACTTACTTCAGGACTGCGAGAAGATTAGTCATCTAAAAGTCGGAGATGTTTGTGTCACCGATGCCTATAACCTACCTGCCTCCTACGTCATACACGTTAGCGCTCCACCAGACAAGAACCCAAGGAAACTACAAGCGTGCTATGAAAAAGCCTTAAGTCTCGCATTGAAAAGTGGCTTTAGATCCATAGCCTTTCCAAACATTGCGACTGGGATTTTCTTTTTTCCCAAGGAAGAAGCATGCCGTATTGCTTTGGATTGCATACGGAAGTTCTTGGAAGAGAATTTGGATTTGGTGGACATGGTTGTGTTCTGTCAATTTGACAAAGAAAATCAACGAACGTACGAGCGATTGATGCATGTATACTTTCCACAATAGACCTGAAAGAGAACACACATTTTAATTATATTAGATTAGTTTGTTACTGGCCTACCAGGGAACTATAATATAGATTAGTACGTGTATGTTATGGACGGACTATGTATAGTCGTCCTGCTGTATGTGTCAGAAGCAAAGAAAAAAATAACATGCAAGTTACCACCACCATTCGTGCAACCGAAGAAATCCCTCTAGAATTTTTTTTTCTCCCTTGTCTTTTCTTATTTTTTTTTTCACTGACAATAATTTGAGATGACGTACCTGGAAATAGAGAAGTTTTGACTTATAGTAAAGGTTGATAAATGGGTTAACATTAATAGTAACAAGTATAATCTATTTAATACAATGGTTCTGAAATTAGTTTTTTTTCCCTCTTATTTCAGATGTATTGGGTATTAGTTTTCTTTCCTCTGCAAGTTATCTGTATTTCTTCCGAGTGGGATATAGACTACCGCAAGCAAGCAACCTTGGAAAAATTAGGTATCGCCATTTCACATGCAGGATACGCTGTGCACACAACGGACACTGTCTATACTACTTTACGTATACATTTGGACCTTCATCTTTCAAATTTAAACATTACTTCATGTGAGAACAAAGTAAATCCTTTTAATGATGTAGTTACCATGGAACGAGATTTTTATGCTAAGTTACAAGCTGTTATACCATGTGCATTTCAGTATTCGAATAGTTCTTTACACTGTATGCATCAACACCGTAATACTCGTTCCATAGTTTCATGGCTCTTAGGAATATCCTCTTTTGGATTTTCTTCCTACAATTTTGTTGAGACTCAACGAATAAAGCAATCCCTTAGTATTTTACAAGACCACGATGATTATTTGAAATCCGAACTTCAGAACATTAAGAAAGCATTTAATAATGAAGTGAAAATAGTACGTGGCGTGGTTCTGGCTGTCAAGCATGCCGTACTCCAAATTCAAAACGAGACTTCGAACCTTCTTTGCGATGTGATTACCCATGAAAGACGATTGTGGATTATGCAAAATTATTATGAATCCCGACGTAAGGTTGCCGAGATGCTAACTGATATTCTACAAAATCAACTAACCTATCGTATTTTAAATTCTGTTCAGATACTTTCTCTAGTTAAGAGCCATGCTATTCTAAAGGATACTCTTTTCCCACACGATATTGGTCTATTCTATACGGTATCTTCAGTTTTTCTTATAAACTTCAATTTTGATTCATGGAACATTGATCTAATGTTAAAGACACCTGTAGTTACTCCTGATAAAATTTCCCAGCGTTTTATGATTCACAACCTAGGTATTTTAATGACAAACAAGATTGTCAGGTATTCGTTGCCTAAAGAGGCCTACTTGTCAGATAATCATTTTGTAGAAATTGACAATCAACAGTGTGTTTGGAAGAAATTTTTATACTTTTGCGAAACCTCAGGTTTAAGCGCCAATAATCGATCAAAATGTCTTACGGACATATATTTTAATCAGAATTTAACCTTTTGCAACCTAGAAATTCTTCCTTCTGATGCAAAATTTGTTCATTTATATACGCCAGCTGGCTTACTTTTTTCTTCGTTAGTACCAGGTCATATAACTTCTAGAACTTCCCATAATATTTTACATACTACCCCTATCAAATATGGAATTAACCTGACCCAATTTATAGTATATGACAATTTTGAAACAGTGCTTATTCAAAATATGGTTTTACCCACTCGGAAAACGATAAATATGGAACATGAATATATGAACATTGATTTAAATTTTTCTCTCCCTCATCTAAATTTTCCTGCGTCTATCAAAACCCTTACTGAGTTAGATATGGAATTACAGAAATTGAAAATTAACCATACTCAGTTTGTTGTTAAGCGATTTAATAACTTACATACTACTTATTTTATTGTGATCCCAATATTAGTCGTAATTTTGAGTTTGGCAACGTTCATTCAGTGTTTCTTAATATGTAATTTGAGACGTCAAGTCCGTTCTGCACAACCCAGGGAATCTTAAGTTTTTCCCCCCTTTTTTTTTGTATAAGCAGAATCGTTATATGCATTATTTTGTGTCTATGTTTGTTTGGATCTATGACTCATGGTTGTTGGAATCGGAATTTGCTTCTGTTGTTTGGTTCCTGTTTTATCATAGTGTTCCCGGGATGATTTTGTTTTACAGGACCATACAGTGTTGTTTGTGTCGTGACAGATTGATTTGTCAGGTTATTGACGTTTTAGTTTATCTGTCCTTGGTGTCTGAAGTCAAATTCCACCTTATGTTAAATGAGTCAAGTTAGTGTTTTTTTTTTCTTCAACACAAAAAGGGAAGAAGGGAGTTTTGTGAAGTTTATTTTCCGTGATGTGTCCATTTTTCGGACAAGAGAAATATTTGAGTTTTGTTGAGTAATTCTCCTTTGTGTTGAAGTGTTGCAATACCCTTTTTTTCGATACCTTATTTGAGTGGGCACGTTTTGCCCAGCTATTTTTGGATAATAGCAGTCTTGAAAGATGCATATTTCACACTAGAATTTCTGCTTTTGATTTAGCCCTGAAGATTTAGGAGGTACTAGATTTAGCCACTAAGCGATACAAAATATCAGTTTTCATGCTTATTTAGACATTTGTTATTTTTAGATACTTCTGGCTTTTTGCTCCTGTTTTTTAGCAGTGAGAGCGGAAGAAACCTTCTCACTCCGTGACACCGCCTGGGTTGTTGTCCACGTGCTCGAGATATATTTATTATCTATTGGAATTCTCTTACTTTATAAACTATACAAGCGGCATTCTAATGACCGATTCCGTCAAAATACTAGTGATAAGCAATGTCTACCCTTATCTACAGTGACATCTGTTTCGGAATCTCGCCCTATGATCAACGACACACGAGATTCTACAAAAACTCATTTCTTACGTAATTATCTCACTTATTTGTAGTTTTGCCGCTAGTTGCCTACCAAGTATTTTGGTTAGAATGGTTACGTTTCATCAATTTAAGTAAACTTCTACTGGGATCACAATTATTTTGATTCTGAGTATACCTACCACCCTCAACAATGAAACCTAGCGTACGTACATTTCAAACATACAATTGGTTTATTACATTAATTTTTCTTTCTTCGGTCCCCCTTTTGTGCCCCCGACCCCCCCCCCATGTTACTGGAATAATCATAATATTTTTTTTTTAGCCGAGTGCTAGGCGGCATAACCTGGCCCCGTTCCTGTTTTTGAGAAGATTAGCTGAAACAGGAAATGGTTTCAGCCTTATGATTATTCTGGTCCCACCCTCATACACCCTCCCTCCCTCCAAGATTGCCTTGTGTTGATTCTGTGTTGTATGGTATTATTTGGTCGTTGGGCACCAATTACAAGTCATATTAATGCTTAATTTTTGTTTCTTTTTTAATTTTGTCTTGTTCTTCCTCTATTTCTCTTCCCCCGTACGTTTACTTTTTGTTTTTCTACTGTACTAAGATTAGCCTTGCACTTACGTTCCACCTACTTAAATTTTTTTAATTTTTTTTACCGCATCTACATTTTTGTAACTTTTTTTTACTTTTCCTCCCACATTCTCATTCTACTCAGTCTCAGTTCTTTCCAGTCAATTCTATGCTATTTTAATTTCATACCTAAAACCTGTTTCTTTATCCCTCCCATGCCTTCATTAAGCAGCGAATGAAGAAGAGGTTACCGTCCATCGTAGACCTTCAAGAGGCCCCCCCCCCCCAGGAATGCTACATCGAGTACATATGGATTGATTGTGGATCACTGTTTTACTTTTCCAGCAAGATGCAGCGCTTTTTTTGTATTAATAAAAGCTTCGGATGGACCGTTACAAGGATAGCGTCTACCGACGCCATATTGGATTTTCATCAGAAACTCATCTGTGTGCCTGTGTTTTCTACCCGTAATCTTCTATTATTCGCCTTTTTTCCTCCTTTTTACCTTTGGAGATTATAACTCTATTTTCTATATCACACAATTCTGCCGTGAAACCCTGTCACACTTCAGTAGTTACATGACCCCTCCCTTCCCTCCTTAATTCACATTGTTTATTTTTTTATTCCCCGTTCTAACTAACCCATAGCTTATTTTCTCAACCCTTTTCATAACTACTTTACCTTATTTATTCTACCTAGAGTTCCTCTTCGATACTCATCAGTTGAACTTTTTTTTTTTTTTTTGAATACGAACTAATACAAATAATTATAATACCCGTCTTCGTTCCGTTACACTGCATCATTCGACGATCTGTGCTTCGTATCTGTTCAGACTACAGCGCCGTCCTAGTGGAAGCTTTTTGAACTACGGCCAGCCAGGCCATCTTCTTCTTGGAAGTGCTATCGTCAAAGACTACTGACCGATATATTTTCAAGGGCTCCGAGTCAGCAAATTTTTCTTAAGGTCTTACGTAGTTATAAACAATTCCACGTGCTTTTGTGTTTACATGGACATGTGCTTCAATGAACGCTTCTTTATACGTCAAGTGAACGTTTATTGTGTTTACAAATATATATATATGGATATGTGTGCTTTTGTCCTTTCTTTTAACGCAAAAGACAAAGAAAGAAAAGTGCAGTAATATGAAGAAGACTGGAACTTCTAACCTAAATATCGAATTATTAACATTTTTTTTTGTTTTCTGTGTTGTTTTCATTTTATTTTGGTGTTTTTTTTTCTTCGGTGATAAGTATATATACTCATGATTATCAATTTAGTGGTGCATATTATCCAATGAACGATGATATAAAATAAACTTGTTTTTGTTTATATATCTTCAGTTCCAGACGGGGGAGTGTAAAGGAATCAATGTGTCTTTCCTTCGATTAACAAAGACTGTTATTAATAATGCATTGAGTTATGCAGACAATAATGTTGGTGAAAGGTTTCTATTAATTTTATTTGTGTTTTGTGGAGTTTCTGTGTAGAGTGCTTGCGTCCTGAACTGTCAACAGCCAACTGGTTGTTGTTTTGCTACATCAGCAATTTATGAATGTTATGTATTTCTTGTAATAAAGTTACGAGAGACACCTTCCTGACTCCTCCCAACACCTACAACCACACCTCCTATGACGTCTGGGACTCGCTTTCGATATCAACCAGAATAGTCACCGAACCTGGGGGCCCTCCTTAAATAGCCCCGGTTACTTCCGTCTCGAGGAGTAGCGATATAGATTTGAAGCCGGAAGTAACGGTGCGGAGTGGAAGCTAATCTCGGACTTCTCCTACGAACTGGCGGATGCCCGCGATATCCCGCCAATAGTCCAGGACCAGATCCATTGCAAGATACCAGGAGACCAGAGAGGGACCAACGCACGCCCGGACGTCATGAAGGTACACCTACCCCAACCGATAATCCTAACCCTAGCCCTGTCTCTCTTCTTTCATAGAATTTCTTCGTTATTAACTCTAATATACCAATGATCTTTTACTTTAAAGGACAGCCGTCCGAATCCAGTGCCTGTGAACTGAGCTAAATTCCCCACTTTAGTTCTTCTGACGGCTTGTGTGTAGGTGGAGTTTCCTTTCGTTTTTCCTCCCCCACACACCCTTTATAAAACATATAACGCACTGGAGCACTATTCTCACACACAGTATGTGTCAAGAAAATAATGAGACTAGCCGCTGCGTGGATCTCCATTCCCTAGAAGCAACCTAACCGGAGGGATTGTGGTGGATGATCAAAACAATTAACGCACTGACGAACTATGCAATCATAAAGTGTATGCAGAAAGAAATGAGACTCGCCGCTGCGTGGCGCTCCATTCGCTAGAAGCAAGCTACCCGGAGGGATTGTGGTGGATTATCATAACAATTAACGCACTGAAGCACTATGCTCACACACAATTTGTTTCAAAAAAGTAATGAGACTCGCCGCTGCGTGGCGCTCCATTCGCTAGAAGCAAGCTCCCCGGAGGGATTGTGGTGGATGATCCAAACAATTAACGCACTGACGAACTTTGCCCTCATAAAGTTTATGCAGAAAGTAATGAGACTCGCCGCTGCGTGGCGCTTTATTCTCTTGAAGCAAGCTCCCCGGAAGGATTGTGTAAATAATCCAACCAATTAACGCGGTGAAGCACTATGGTCACACACAGTATGTGTCAAGAAAGTAATGAGACTTGCCGCTGCGTGACGCTCCATTCCCTAGAAGCAAGCTACCCAGAAGGATTGTGGTGGATGATCAAAACAATTAACGCACTGACGAACTATGCAATCATAAAGAGTATGCAGAAAGAAATGATACTCGCCGCTGCGTGGCGCTCCATTCGCTACAAGCAAGCTACCAGGAGGGATTGTGGTGGATTATCATAACAATTAACGCACTGAAGCACTATGCTCACACACAATTTGTTTCAACAAAGTAATGAGACTCGCCGCTGCGTAGCGCTCCATTCGCTAGAAGCAAGCTCCCCGGAGGGATTGTAGTGGATGATCAAAACAATTAACGCACAGACGAACTATGCCCTCATAAAGTGTACACTGAAAGTAATGAGATTCGCCCATGCGTGGCACTCCATTCGGTAGAAGCAAGTTCCCCGCAGGGATTGTGGTGGATGATCCCACCAATTAACGCATTATAGCACTATGCTCACACACAGTATGTGTGAAGAAACAATGAGACTCGCCGCTGCGTGGCACTCCATTCGCTAGAAGCAAGCTACCCGGATGGATTCTGGTGGATGATCAAAACTATTAACGCACTGAAGCACTATGCTCACACACAGTATGTGTCAATAAAATAATGAACCTCGCCGCTGAGTGGAGCTCCATTCGCTAGAAGCAAGGTACCCGGAGGGATTGTGGTGGATGATCAAAACAATTAACGGAATGAAGCACTATGCTCACACAGTATGTGTCAAGAAAATAATGAGATTCGCCCTTGCGTGGCGCTCCATTCGCTAGAAGCAAGCTACCCGGAGGGATTGTGGTGGATGGTCAAACAAGTAACGCAATGACGAACTATGCCCTCATAATGTGTATGCACAAAGTAATGAGATTCGCCCCTGCGTGGCGCTCCATTCGCTAGAAGCAAGTTCCCCGCAGGGATTGTGGTGGATGATCCAACCAAATAATGCACTGAAGCACTATGCTCACACACAGTATGTATCAAGAAAATAATGAGCCTCGCGGCTACGTGGCGCTTTATTCTCTTGAAGCAAGCTACCGGAGGGATTGTGGTAAATAATCAAACCAATTAACGCGGTGAAGCACTATGCTCACACACAGTATGTGTCAAGAAAGTAATGAGACTCGCCGCTGCGTGGAGCTCCATTCGCTAGAAGCAAGCTACCCGGAGGGATTCTGGTGGATGATCAAAACATATAACGCACTGAAGCACTATGCTCACACACAGTATGTGTCAAGAAAATGATGAGACTAGCCGCTGCGTGACGCTCCATTCGCTAGAAGCAAGCTACCCAGAGGGATTGTGGTGGATGATCAAAACAATTAACGGAATGAAGCACTATGCTCACACAGTATGTGTCAAGAAATTAATGAGACTCGCCCCTGCGTGGCGCTCCATTCGCTAGAAGCAAGCTACCCGGAGGGATTGTGATGGATGGTCAAAACAATTAACGAACTGACGAACTATGCCCTCATAAAGTTTATGCAGAAAGTAATGAGATTAGCCACTGCGTGGCGCTACATTCGCTAGAAGCAAGTTCCCCGCAGGGATTGTGGTGGATGATCCAACCAAATAATGCACTGAAGCACTATGCTCACACAGTATGTGTCAAGAAAATAATGAGCCTCACCGCTGAGTTGCGCTTTATTCTCTTGAATTAAACTACCGGAGTGATTGTGGTAAATAATCAAACCAATTAACGCGGTGAAGCACTATGCTCACACACAGTATGTGTCAAGAAAGTAATGAGACTCGCCGCTGCGGGGCGCTCCATTCGCTAGAAGCAAGCTACCCAGAGGGATTGTGGTGGATGATCAAAACCATTAACGCACTGACGAACTATGCCCTCATAAAGTGTATGCAGAAAGTAATGAGATTCGGCCCTGCGTGGCGCACCATTCGCTAGAAGAAAGCTACTCGGAGGGATTGTGGTGGATGATAAAAACAATTAACTCACTCAAGCACTATGCTCGCATACAGTATATGTCAAGAAAATAATGAGACTCGCCGCTGCGTGGCACTCTATTCTCTAGAAGCAAGCTACCCGGAGGGATTGTGGTGGATGATCAAAACAATTAACGCACTGACGAACTATGCCCTCATAAAGTGTATGCAGAAAGAAATGAGACTCGCCGCTGCGTGGCGCTCCATTCGCTAGAAGCAAGCTACCTGGAGGGATTGTGGTGGATTATAATAATAATTAACGCACTGAAGCACTATGCTCACACACACTATGTGTAAAGAAAGTAATGAGAATCGCCGCTGCGTGGCGCTCTATTCTCTAGAAGCAAGCTACCCGGAGGGATTGTGGTGGATGATCAAAGCAATTATCGCACTTACGAACTATGCCCTCATAAAGTGTATGCAGAAAGTAATGAGATTCGCCACTGCGTGGCCCTACAATCGCTAGAAGCAAGTTCCCCGCAGGGATTGTGGTGGATGATCCAACCAAATAATGCACTGAAGCACTATGCTCACACACAGTATGTGTCAAGAAAATAATGAGCCTCGCCCCTGCGTGGCGCTTTATTCTCTTGAAGCAAGCTACCCGGAAAGATTGTGGTGGATGATCAAAACAATTAACGCACTGAAGCAGTATGCTCACAGACAGTATGTGTCAAGAAAATAATGAGACTCGCCGGTTCGTGGCGCTCCATTCGCTAGAAGCAAGCTACCCGGAGGGATTCTGGTGGATGATCAAAACATATAGCGCACTGGAGCACTATGCTCACACACAGTATGTGTCAAGAAAATAATGAGACTAGCCGCTGCGTGGATCTCCATTCCCTAGAAGCAACCTACCCGGAGGGATTGTGGTGGATGATCCAAACAATTAACGCACTGACGAACTTTGCCCTCTTAAAGTGTATGCAGAAAGTAATGAGACTCGCCGCTGCGTGGCGCTTTATTCTCTTGAAGCAAGCTCCCCGGAGGGATTGTGTAACTAATCCAACCAATTAACGCGGTGAAGCACTATGCTGACACACAGTATGTGTCAAGAAAGTAATGAGACTCGCCGCTGCGTGACGCTCCGTTCCCTAGAAGCAAGCTACCCAGAGGGATTGTGGTGGATGATCAAAACAATTAACGCACTGACGAGCTATGCAATAATAAAGTGTATGCAGAAAGAAATGAGACTCGCCGCTGTGTGGCGCTCCATTCGCTAGAAGCAAGCTACCCGGAGGGATTGTGGTGGATTATCATAACAATTAACGCACTGAAGCACTATGCTCACACACAATTTGTTTCAACAAAGTAATGAGACTCGCCGCTGCGTGGCGCTCCATTCGCTAGAAGCAAGCTCCCCGGAGGGATTGTAGTGGATGATCAAAACAATTAACGCACAGACGAACTATGCCCTCATAAAGTGTAAACTGAAAGTAATGAGATTCGCCGATGCGTGTCACTCCATTCGGTAGAAGCAAGTTCCCCGCAGGGATTGTGGTAGATGATCCCACCAATTAACGCATTGTAGCACTATGCTCACACACAGTATGTGTCAAGAAAGTAATGAGACTCGCCGCTGCGTGGCGCTCCATTAGCTAGAAGCAAGCTACCCGGAGGGATTCTGGTGGATTATCAAAACTATTAACGAAGTGAAGCACTATGCTCACACACAGTATGTGTCAAGGAAATAATGAACCTCGCCGCTGAGTGGAGCTCCATTCGCTAGAAGCAAGGTACCCGGAGGGATTGTGGTGTATGATCAAAACAATTAACGCACTGAAGCATTATGCTCACACAGTATGTGTCAAGAAATTAATGAGACTCGCCGCTGCGTGGCGCTCCATTCGCTAGAAGCAAGCTACCCGGAGGGATTGTGGTGGATAGTCAAAACAATTAACACACTGACGAACTATGCCCTCATAAAGTGTATGCTGAAAGTAATGAGATTCGCCACTGCGTGGCGCTACATTCGCTAGAAGCAAGTTTCCCGCAGGGATTGTGGTGGATGATCCAACCAAATAAAGCACTGAAACACTATGCTCACACACAGTATGTGTCAAGAAAATAATGAGCCTCGCCGCTACTTGCCGCTTTATTCTCTTGAAGCAAGCTACCGGAGGGATTGAGGTAAATAATCAAACCAATTAACGCGGTGATGCACTATGCTCACACACAGTATGCGTCAAGAAAGTAATGACACTGGCCGCTGCGTGGCGCTCCATTCGCTGGAAGCAAGCTACCCGGAGGGATTCTGGTGGATGATCAAAACATATAACGCACTGAAGCACTATGGTCAAACACAGTATGTGTCAAGAAAATGATGAGACTAGCCGCTGCGTGGATCTCCATTCCCTAGAAGCAACCTACCCGGAGGGATTGTGGTGGATTATCCAAACTATTAACGCACTGACGAACTTTGCCCTCATTAAGTGTATGCAGAAAGTAATAAGATTCGCCGCTGCGTTTCGCTTTATTCTCTTGAAGCAAGCTCCCCGGAGGGATTGTGGTAAATAATCCAACCAATTAACGCGGTGAAGCACTATGCTCACACACAGTATGTGTCAAGAAAGTAATGAGACTCGCCGCTGCGTGACGCTCCATTTGCTAGAAGCAAGGTACCCAGAGGGATTGTGGTGGATGATCAAAACAATTAACGCACTGACGAACTATGCAATCATAAAGTGTATGAAGAAAGAAATGAGACTCGCCGCTGAGTGGCGCTACATTCGCTAGAAGCAAGCTACCCGGAGGGATTGTGGTGGATTATCATAACAATTAACGCACTGAAGCACTATGCTCACACACAGTTTGTTTCAACAAAGTAACGAGACTCGCCGCAGCGTGGCGCTCTATTCGCTAGGAGCAAGCTCCCCGGAGGGATTGTTGTGGATGATCAAAACAATTAACGCACAGACGAACTATGCCCTCATAAAGTGTAAACTGAAAGTAATGAGATTTGCCGATGCGTGGCACTCCATTCGGTAGAAGCAAGTTTCCCGCAGGGATTGTGGTGGATGATCCCACCAATCAACGCATTGTAGCACTATGCTCACACACAGTATGTATCAAGAAAGTAATGAGACTCGCCGCTGCGTGGCGCTCCATTCGCTAGAAGCAAGCTACCCGGAGGGATTCTGGTGGATTATCAAAAGTATTAACGAACTGAAGCACTATGCTCACACACAGTATGTGTCAAGGAAATAATGAACCTCGCCGCTGAGTGGAGCTCCATTCGCTAGAAGCAAGGTACCCGGAGGGATTGTGGTGGATGGTCAAAACAATTAACGCACTGGCGAACTATGCCCTCATAAAGTGTATGCAGAAAGTAATGAGATTCGCCACTGCGTGGCGCTACATTCGCTAGAAGCAAGTTCCCCGCAGGGATTGTGGTGGATGATCCAACCAAATAATGTACTGAAGCACTATGCTCACACACAGTATGTGTCAAGAAAATAATGAGCCTCACCGCTGCGTGGCGCTTTTTTTCTCTTGAAGCAAGCTACCGGAGGGATTGTGGTAAATAATCAAACCAATTAACGCGGTGAAGCACTATGCTCACACACAGTATGTGTCAAGAAAGTAATGAGACTCGCCGCTGCGTGGCACTCTATTCTCTAGAAGCAAGCTACCCGGAGGGATTGTGGTGGATGATCAAAACAATTAACGCACTGACGAACTATGCCCTCATAAAGTGTATGCAGAAAGAAATGAGACTCGCCGCTGCGTGGCGCTCCATTCGCTAGAAGCAAGCTACCCGGAGGGATTGTGGTGGATTATAATAATAATTAACGCACTGAAGCACTATGCTCACACACACTATGTGTAAAGAAAGTAATGAGAATCGCCGCTGCGTGGCGCTCTATTCTCTAGAAGCAAGCTACCCGGAGGGATTGTGGTGGATGATCAAAGCAATTAACGCACTTACGAACTATGCCCTCATAAAGTGTATGCAGAAAGTAATGAGATTCGCCACTGCGTGGCGCTACATTCGCTAGAAGCAAGTTCCCCGCAGGGATTGGGGTGGATGATCCAACCAAATAATGCACTGAAGCACTATGCTCACACACAGTATGTATCAAGAAAATAATGAGCCTCGCCGCTGCGTGGCGCTTTATTCTCTTGAAGCAAGCTACCCGGAAAGATTGTGGTGGATGATCAAAACAATTAACGCACTGAGGCAGTATGCTCACACACAGTATGTGTCAAGAAATTAATGAGACTCGCCGCTTCGTGGCGCTCCATTCGCTAGAAGCAAGCTACCCGGAGGGATTCTGGTGGATGATCAAAACTGTAAAGGAATCAATGTGTCTTTGCTTCGATTCACAAAGACTGTTATTAATAATGCATTGAGTTATGCAGACAATAATGTTGGTGACAGGTTTCTATTAATTTTATTTGTGTTTTGTGGAGTTTCTGTGTAGAGTGCTTGCGTCCTGAACTGTCAACAGCCAACTGGTTGTTGTTTTGCTACATCAGCAATTTATGAATGTTATGTATTTATTGTAATAAACTTACGAGAGACACCTTCCTGACTCCTCCCAACACCTACAACCACACCTCCTATGACGTCTGGGACTCGCTTTCGATATCAACCAGAATAGTCACCGAGCCTGGGGGCCCTCCTTAAATAGCCCCGGTTACTTCCGTCTCGAGGAGTAGCGATATAGATTTGAAGCCGGGAGTAACGGTGCGGAGTGGAAGCTAATCTCGGACTTCTCCTACGAACTGGGGGATGCCCGCGATATCCCGCCAATAGTCCAGGACCAGATCCATTGCAAGATACCAGGAGACCAGAGAGGGACCAACGCACGCCCGGACGTCATGAAGGTACACCTACCCTAACCGATAATCCTAACCCTAGCCCTGTCTCTCTTCTTTCTTAGAATTTCTTCGTTATTAACTCTAATATCCCAATGATCTTTTACTTTAAAGGACAGCCGTCCGAATCCAGTGCCTGTGAACTGAGCTAAATTCCCCACTTTAGTTCTTCTGACGGCTTGTGTGTAGGTGGAGTTTCCTTTCGTTTTTCCTCCCCCACACACCCTTTATATGGTGGAGATGTGGCTTTTTACTCTTTCTTTTTATCCCTGCTAGTGTCCTACTTGGTGGAGAATTGTTTTTACCCTGTCAGTTCTATCTCTGCATGTTTTTAGGTCAATCTTCTAGTAGTGCATGTTTTTCTTGTTTTCTTTTCTGGCCAATAGCTGTTGTTGGAGCAGGCATTTCAGTGCCGAGTCTAGACTGGTTTTCTTGCAGGAGTGTAGCACACGCACCCCGATCGAGACCAGTTATTGGGCGTATCTCCGCAACAGACGGATGGTTTCACCAGAGTGGAGGCCAATAAGCTCTCTTGTCTATTGGGTCTTTCGCATTTCACTACTTTTGCAGTGAGGCATTTTTGCCGAGTCTGTGCGAGGTTTATTGCGGAGGTATGGACGTACCCCGAGCAGAACCTTGCTAAGGGCGTAGCACTGTACGAGGAGGGTTTCACCCTATTGTGAATGCTCTTTTGGTGTGCGTCTTACTTTCGAGCAAAAAGTACTACTTTAGCGTCGAGGCCTTTTGGTCGAGTCCGCACACGGAGGTCATTGCGTTCAGATGGAACTTCTGACCGATCCGACTTCCTCGTTTAGGGGCGTAGTGGCGCTAGAGTCCGAGAGGTTCTCCTCAATTGGAAAATAGCTCACCTATGTTTCCTCTTATTTTTGCATGACACTTGGGTCCTGGCGAGATGTTTTTTTTTCCTAACTCTTTCCGAAGTATAGTGCGTTTCTTATTTTTTTGTGTCTATTACCGTATTCTCGGTATTATTTTATTATTTTTAAGTTAATTATTGAGTTATAGTATTAATGTGATGTGTAGTTGTGTGCCCAAATTCTTAGAGATTTTTGTCTATGTTGCGTTACTTACATGAGGAATTAGGTGTCCCTACAGAGGAAATTTTAGACCATAGCAATACTGTATATTTTGAGCCTGCCGCGTGTTCTTCCCCAAAGTCCGCTAAGGTTACGCGCCAATATTTGTATAACTTACGTCGGCAGTTACGTTTATCCGATACCTTCTCCGAGATTTCTGGGTCCTCTTCCATTTCTTTAAGTCCTAAAGTATCAGATATGGCATCTGCAGCGAATAATGCAGGAGGCGAAGGTCCCGTTCAATATATGAATTCGATTATTAGACCTGAGCCGTTTTATGCTCGTTTCGGGGAGGATATGGACAGATTTTTGAGGAAATACGAAACTGTGGCCGAAGTCAACGGCTGGACAGGAGCCCGTAAGAAGTTAATTTTAGGATCATTACTGAAAGGAGGTGCTGAAAATTGGTATTCAGCAATTGAATCGAAACCCGAATTTGCGCAGTGGAATTATGACCAGTTTAAAGAACGAATCCGTCAAACCTTTAAAGATCATGCGCTTCCCCACTTTACTGTTGCGCAGATGAGGGCTCGAGAGCAAGGTACGGATGAGAGCGTGATGGACTACGTTTACTCAAAACAGGATCTCATTCTTAGATCAGATCCTACAGCCTCAGAAAAAGCACAAATACAGTACATTATCGAAGGTCTTCAACCTGAATATTTTCGTGCTGTTATTAAAAAAGAATATGAAAATCTCGCTGCACTCGTCGATGAGTTAATATTAGAGGAAAAAGCACGATTGCTGACAAAGAGGAAGGAATTAGATCAGTTCATTAAAAAGAACTCAGTGCTTTTGCAGTCTGCCTTGGTCAGCAATAAGCCGGCAGACAGCCTTCCTTATGTAACAGCTGCTGACGCAGCATATAGACAGGAAACAGCTGTTAGAGCTGCTGACTCGCCACGAGAGCAAACGCAGCAGAGTAATGACGTCAATGGCCGTTTGCTTGAATTACAGCAACAATTATCTAAGTTAACGTTGCAAATATCCGCTTTTTCTGATGGCAGTAAAAACAAAAACAATGACAATGGCTCACGCAATAGAAGAAATAACAATAGACGAAACTTTCCACGTAATAACAGGCAACAAAACAATGATAATGGTGCCAATAGTTTTCATGTGCCCCAAACCGATCCTAACCGGTCCGAATCAAATACAGGGTCGTCCCAAAACAACGACTCCTCAAAAAAAAGACCTATTATCTGTTTTCGATGCAAAGGCCCTAATCATATCGCTAGATATTGCAGGGCGACTTTAAACTAACTGCTAGGGTAGCAAATTGGACCACTGCTACCCATTCTCTCCGAATTACGGTCCCTCTTTTCACCCAGAATGAGTTGCCTCATATCAGTGTTATTATGGGAGGAGTCCAGACTGAATTTATGCTCGACAGTGGCAGCCAGGTCAGTTGCGTCGGTTCGAATTTAGTACCAGAAAGTGCTAGGAGATATCGCATCAATACTCGTTTACGAGGTGTTACTGGCAAGTTTATACAGGTTTCTGAGTTGGCGATTCTCCAGTTTGATATTAATGGGAGACGTTTCTCTCATGTGTTTCGAGTTATTCCACACTTTGACTATGGTCCCTTGCTTGGAGCTGACTTTTTGAATATTCATAGAGCCTTAATTGATTATGATAGTAATACCTTTACTCTTTCTTACTTTGGTCGTTTACCGTCTCGTTCATTGCCGAGGCGAAATTTAGAGGTGCATTTATCCAAAGTCCTTACAAGTAAAGTTGCTAGCTGTTCTACTCCTGTTTTTCGAGTTTTTGAAAATACTGTGTTGCCACCGCGGTCACATACTTTGGTCCGTCTCCGAAATTCGCTTGATATTACCGGAAGAAAGTTGTTGTTGTCCCCGTCTCAGCGAATTGAAGAGTTATTGGGAATTTTTATCCCACGAGTTTTGGTAAATGGTGAGACACCAGTCGTTTATGTGACCAACCCCACCACCACCCCAGTGAAGTTACGCATGGGAACAGTTCTTGGTCTGGCAGAGGACTTTGAGGAGGTGCCTGTTGATTCGGATGAAGTTGTGGCAAACACCACGGAGGAATACACCCCACCACCAGAGCAGTTAGCAGCATCACAGAAGATGTGTGATCCCACCCGAGTGGACGTCAATCAAGACCTCGCCCCGGAGGACAAGGAAAAATTTTACGATCTTATCCGCTCCTTCGCGGATGTCTTCTCTTGGTCGGACACAGACGTGGGCGTCGCTAGAGGCTTTGAACATGAAATTAGGCTATCTGATGAGACCCCAGTGAACAAGGCTCCGTATTCAGTACCTTACCACCTTCGAGATGTCGTCAAAAAACAGTTGGATCTTCTCCTAAGTCAGAATGTAATCTCGGCAGAGACTTCCCCATGGAATCACCCTATTATTTTGGTCAGAAAACGCTCTGGAGACTTCAGATTCGTTTCGGACCTCAGATTTTTAAACCTGCAATCGATGCCCTGTAATTATCCGACGCCACCGATGGAGGACATCTTAGGACGCATGGCGGGAAAGCTTTTTTACACGAGTTCCGACATGAAAGCCGGATTCTTCCAAATTAAGCTTACTAAGAAGAGTAGGGAATTCACAGGATTTTCAATTCCAGGCTTCGGATCCTATGTATACAACTGCCTACCAATGGGGCACATTTCCAGTGCCGCAGCGTTGAATAGGTTGGTGAAATTAACGCTTGCTGGAGTTCCTTCATCAAACATCATGTATTATGTGGACGACTTTTATGTAGTTTCCAGTAGTGTGGCTGAAATGCTCGACTTATGCAAGATTCTGTTTGAACGACTTCGTTCCAGAGGTTTAAAGTTGTCCCCCGAGAAGACCAAAATCGCTCACCACTCTTTGGTCGTACTTGGCCACAAGCTTGGGAGTTTTGGGATGTCCGTTTCCGATAAGATGTTGGACACCATTAGAGATTACAAGAGGCCACGGACGAAGAAACAAGTCAAGAGTTTTCTTGGAGTTTGCTCCTTTTTGCGGCGTTATGTCAAGGATTTTGCGATTATCGCGGATCCTCTTCAGAAGTTGATGAAGAAGGATGTTGATTTTACCTGGGGTAAATCCCAGCAGGATTCCTTTGAAGCGCTGAAGACCGCCATCTTGGAAGCTCCCACCTTATTGGCCTATAAACCCGAACGTGACTTGCACATATACACGGATGCTTCGATCCGAAGTTTGGCTGCCGTCGCAAAACAACCCGTATCCGAAGATCCCGAATCTGAACTGGTGCCTATTGCATTCGCATCCCGTGCAGTGGGGCCTGCTGAGAAGAATCTGTCTGTTTACCATCTAGAACTCCTAGCTCTGCTATATGCCTTGCGTTCTTTCCGCTA
Source organism: Thermobia domestica (assembly GCF_964235325.1). Lineage (NCBI taxonomy): Eukaryota > Metazoa > Arthropoda > Insecta > Zygentoma > Lepismatidae > Thermobia > Thermobia domestica. The sequence goes on along the minus strand of NW_027657160.1, from coordinate 14,952 downwards.
TTTTGTTTTGGGAAGACATTTTTTCCTTCACACGGACTCCAAAGCCATAACATATTTAAAGAATAGCAAGAACTTAACTGGAAAACTAGCTCGTTGGCTGACGGAAATTGAAGCTTACCATTTTACTATATCTCACGTCGCCGCAGCCAGCAATGTGGAGGCTGATGCTTTCAGCCGTTTTGTTAACCACAAGCGTGATATTACCGATGAGGACGCAAGTGCGGCAGATCCCCGTATATTTTTCATTGAAGATAATGACGCTATTGATCTTAGAAAAGCTCAACGAGAAGATCAATACTTTAGCAAGATTATCGCCTACTTGGAGGATGCTCCTGACAAGGATCCTGCTTTCGAGCGAAGAGCATCACACTTTACCATGAGGAACTCTACCCTATACAAAGTCAACTCCACGCCTCTTGGAAAAGTTCATTTAGTCGCTGTGCCACTGTCCTTGAGAGACCGAGTTTTTGAGAAGTGCCATGCTGAAAAACTCGCAGCAAACCACGCTGGATTTTCCAAAACGTATAATTTGCTATTAAAGTCTGTATACTTTTTGGACATGAAGAAATTTGTCTATCGGAAGTGCAAGGAATGTATTGTTTGTCAAGTGTTGAAGAAGAGGAGTGGCAAGCCTCTAGGAAATCTACAGACCCATCCCAGCGTTCCACCCTTCTATAGGATATATATAGATTTTTCCGGGAAATACCCCAGCAACAACATCCTTAAACACAGTTATTTGGTTGTTTGTGTCGACGAGGGAACTCGATTCTGTATAGCTGCTTCTTTGCCCGATACATCAGCTGCTTCTGTATCTCAATTTTTGTACGAGCAAGTTATTTTGAAGTATGGTCTTTTTTCTGAATTGGCATGCGACCGTGGCTCAGCTTTTACGAGTCAAGTCTTCAAGGAACTGTGTAATATCTTTGATATCCAATTACACTTTGCAGATGTGGCAGGACACTATTCTTTAGGTCAGGTGGAAGTCGCCATAAGACATATTGAACAGCAACTGAAACTTGCATTGGACAAAGATAACCAGTCCAATTGGATTGAACTTTTACCACAGATTGTTTTTCCTATAACGTCACATGTAATTTGAGTATGCAGATTTCTCCATTTGAGTGCCTCCATGGTTTTTCTCCTAAACTGTTACATTCTGCCATGTTGGACACACAGTGTCAATTTTCAGATAACCAAGATCGTTTAGAACGTTTAAGATATATACGGGAAAGAGCCCATGATAACTTGTATAAAAGATTTTTGATTTCCGCTAAATCGTACAACAAAAAGAAGAAACAGCAAACTTTTAAGAAAGGCGATCTGGTTTGGATTTTTGATTCAACCGTTAAGAAAGGTAACTGCAAAGCTTTCTCAGGGAAATACTTTGGTCCAGGTATAATTCAAGGAAGCAAACATGACAACAGTTACTATGTAAAGTTTCGGACAGGACATGGGCAAGTTAAGATTGATTCTTTCGCTGTTGACCGTTTAAAAAAGTATTACCCACCAGGAAAAGATGCTGAAAAGGATGTTCAGAAGCTAGATGCCTCTTCCCCTACTGTCTTAGGTGAAGGTGCCAAGGATCCCGAGTTACCAGCTGTTAATGGTGATTTCGCCCAGTTCTTAGTTGAAGAACCAAATTTGGACAGAGATGATGCTGTTCCTCATTGTATGTTTGTCAGGGATATAGTTTCTATGGTGGACCTACCGACTTGGTACGACATGGCTTCCCCCACCTCAAACTTAAAAGATAAAATGTGCCCAAAGTTTTCAGCCAACCACGAGATCAACAAGAAAATAGCCCTATATTTTGGAAGTATTACCTCGCTCTCCGGAGACTGTATAGTGAACAGTACGAACACGTCATTGGAGCCACGTGGAGGTGTTGACCGAGCGATCCACCAGGCTGCTGGACCAGACTTACTTCAGGACTGCGAGAAGATTAGTCATCTAAAAGTCGGAGATGTTTGTGTCACCGATGCCTATAACCTACCTGCCTCCTACGTCATACACGTTAGCGCTCCACCAGACAAGAACCCAAGGAAACTACAAGCGTGCTATGAAAAAGCCTTAAGTCTCGCATTGAAAAGTGGCTTTAGATCCATAGCCTTTCCAAACATTGCGACTGGGATTTTCTTTTTTCCCAAGGAAGAAGCATGCCGTATTGCTTTGGATTGCATACGGAAGTTCTTGGAAGAGAATTTGGATTTGGTGGACATGGTTGTGTTCTGTCAATTTGACAAAGAAAATCAACGAACGTACGAGCGATTGATGCATGTATACTTTCCACAATAGACCTGAAAGAGAACACATATTTTAATTATATTAGATTAGTTTGTTACTGGCCTACCAGGGAACTATAATATAGATTAGTACGTGTATGTTATGGACGGACTATGTATAGTCGTCCTGCTGTATGTGTCAGAAGCAAAGAAAAAAATAACATGCAAGTTACCACCACCATTCGTGCAACCGAAGAAATCCCTCTAGAATTTTTTTTTCTCCCTTGTCTTTTCTTATTTTTTTTTCACTGACAATAATTTGAGATGACGTACCTGGAAATAGAGAAGTTTTGACTTATAGTAAAGGTTGATAAATGGGTTAACATTAATAGTAACAAGTATAATCTATTTAATACAATGGTTCTGAAATTAGTTTTTTTTCCCTCTTATTTCAGATGTATTGGGTATTAGTTTTCTTTCCTCTGCAAGTTATCTGTATTTCTTCCGAGTGGGATATAGACTACCGCAAGCAAGCAACCTTGGAAAAATTAGGTATCGCCATTTCACATGCAGGATACGCTGTGCACACAACGGACACTGTCTATACTACTTTACGTATACATTTGGACCTTCATCTTTCAAATTTAAACATTACTTCATGTGAGAACAAAGTAAATCCTTTTAATGATGTAGTTACCATGGAACGAGATTTTTATGCTAAGTTACAAGCTGTTATACCATGTGCATTTCAGTATTCGAATAGTTCTTTACACTGTATGCATCAACACCGTAATACTCGTTCCATAGTTTCATGGCTCTTAGGAATATCCTCTTTTGGATTTTCTTCCTACAATTTTGTTGAGACTCAACGAATAAAGCAATCCCTTAGTATTTTACAAGACCACGATGATTATTTGAAATCCGAACTTCAGAACATTAAGAAAGCATTTAATAATGAAGTGAAAATAGTACGTGGCGTGGTTCTGGCTGTCAAGCATGCCGTACTCCAAATTCAAAACGAGACTTCGAACCTTCTTTGCGATGTGATTACCCATGAAAGACGATTGTGGATTATGCAAAATTATTATGAATCCCGACGTAAGGTTGCCGAGATGCTAACTGATATTCTACAAAATCAACTAACCTATCGTATTTTAAATTCTGTTCAGATACTTTCTCTAGTTAAGAGCCATGCTATTCTAAAGGATACTCTTTTCCCACACGATATTGGTCTATTCTATACGGTATCTTCAGTTTTTCTTATAAACTTCAATTTTGATTCATGGAACATTGATCTAATGTTAAAGACACCTGTAGTTACTCCTGATAAAATTTCCCAGCGTTTTATGATTCACAACCTAGGTATTTTAATGACAAACAAGATTGTCAGGTATTCGTTGCCTAAAGAGGCCTACTTGTCAGATAATCATTTTGTAGAAATTGACAATCAACAGTGTGTTTGGAAGAAATTTTTATACTTTTGCGAAACCTCAGGTTTAAGCGCCAATAATCGATCAAAATGTCTTACGGACATATATTTTAATCAGAATTTAACCTTTTGCAACCTAGAAATTCTTCCTTCTGATGCAAAATTTGTTCATTTATATACGCCACCTGGCTTACTTTTTTCTTCGTTAGTACCAGGTCATATAACTTCTAGAACTTCCCATAATATTTTACATACTACCCCTATCAAATATGGAATTAACCTGACCCAATTTATAGTATATGACAATTTTGAAACAGTGCTTATTCAAAATATGGTTTTACCCACTCGGAAAACGATAAATATGGAACATGAATATATGAACATTGATTTAATTTTTTCTCTCCCTCATCTAAATTTTCCTGCGTCTATCAAAACCCTTACTGAGTTAGATATGGAATTACAGAAATTGAAAATTAACCATACTGAGTTTGTTGTTAAGCGATTTAATAACTTACATACTACTTATTTTATTGTGATCCCAATATTAGTCGTAATTTTGAGTTTGGCAACGTTCATTCAGTGTTTCTTAATATGTAATTTGAGACGTCAAGTCCGTTCTGCACAACCCAGGGAATCTTAAGTTTTTTCCCCCCTTTTTTTTGTATAAGCAGAATCGTTATATGCATTATTTTGTGTCTATGTTTGTTTGGATCTATGACTCATGGTTGTTGGAATCGGAATTTGCTTCTGTTGTTTGGTTCCTGTTTTATCATAGTGTTCCCGGGATGATTTTGTTTTACAGGACCATACAGTGTTGTTTGTGTCGTGACAGATTGATTTGTCAGGTTATTGACGTTTTAGTTTATCTGTCCTTGGTGTCTGAAGTCAAATTCCACCTTATGTTAAATGAGTCAAGTTAGTGTTTTTTTTTTTTCTTCAACACAAAAAGGGAAGAAGGGAGTTTTGTGAAGTTTATTTTCCGTGATGTGTCCATTTTTCGGACAAGAGAAATATTTGAGTTTTGTTGAGTAATTCTCCTTTGTGTTGAAGTGTTGCAATACCCTTTTTTTACGATACCTTATTTGAGTGGGCACGTTTTGCCCAGCTATTTTTGGATAATAGCAGTCTTGAAAGATGCATATTTCACACTAGAATTTCTGCTTTTGATTTAGCCCTGAAGATTTAGGAGGTACTAGATTTAGCCACTAAGCGATACAAAATATCAGTTTTCATGCTTATTTAGACATTTGTTATTTTTAGATACTTCTGGCTTTTTGCTCCTGTTTTTTAGCAGTGAGAGCGGAAGAAACCTTCTCACTCCGTGACACCGCCTGGGTTGTTGTCCACGTGCTCGAGATATATTTATTATCTATTGGAATTCTCTTACTTTATAAACTATACAAGCGGCATTCTAATGACCGATTCCGTCAAAATACTAGTGATAAGCAATGTCTACCCTTATCTACAGTGACATCTGTTTCGGAATCTCGCCCTATGATCAACGACACACGAGATTCTACAAAAACTCATTTCTTACGTAATTATCTCACTTATTTGTAGTTTTGCCGCTAGTTGCCTACCAAGTATTTTGGTTAGAATGGTTACGTTTCATCAATTTAAGTAAACTTCTACTGGGATCACAATTATTTTGATTCTGAGTATACCTACCACCCTCAACAATGAAACCTAGCGTACGTACATTTCAAACATACAATTGGTTTATTACATTAATTTTTCTTTCTTCGGTCCCCCTTTTGTGCCCCCGACCCCCCCCCATGTTACTGGAATAATCATAATATTTTTTTTTTTAGCCGAGTGCTAGGCGGCATAACCTGGCCCCGTTCCTGTTTTTGAGAAGATTAGCTGAAACAGGAAATGGTTTCAGCCTTATGATTATTCTGGTCCCACCCTCATACACCCTCCCTCCCTCCAAGATTGCCTTGTGTTGATTCTGTGTTGTATGGTATTATTTGGTCGTTGGGCACCAATTACAAGTCATATTAATGCTTAATTTTTGTTTCTTTTTTAATTTTGTCTTGTTCTTCCTCTATTTCTCTTCCCCCGTACGTTTACTTTTTGTTTTTCTACTGTACTAAGATTAGCCTTGCACTTACGTTCCACCTACTTAAATTTTTTTAATTTTTTTTACCGCATCTACATTTTTGTAACCTTTTTTTACTTTTCCTCCCACATTCTCATTCTACTCAGTCTCAGTTCTTTCCAGTCAATTCTATGCTATTTTAATTTCATACCTAAAACCTGTTTCTTTATCCCTCCCATGCCTTCATTAAGCAGCGAATGAAGAAGAGGTTACCGTCCATCGTAGACCTTCAAGAGGCCCCCCCCCCAGGAATGCTACATCGAGTACATATGGATTGATTGTGGATCACTGTTTTACTTTTCCAGCAAGATGCAGCGCTTTTTTTGTATTAATAAAAGCTTCGGATGGACCGTTACAAGGATAGCGTCTACCGACGCCATATTGGATTTTCATCAGAAACTCATCTGTGTGCCTGTGTTTTCTACCCGTAATCTTCTATTATTCACCTTTTTTCCTCCTTTTTACCTTTGGAGATTATAACTCTATTTTCTATATCACACAATTCTGCCGTGAAACCCTGTCACACTTCAGTAGTTACATGACCCCTCCCTTCCCTCCTTAATTCACATTGTTTATTTTTTTCCTCCCCGTTCTAACTAACCCATAGCTTATTTTCTCAACCCTTTTCATAACTACTTTACCTTATTTATTCTACCTAGAGTTCCTCTTCGATACTCATCAGTTGAACTTTTTTTTTTTTTTTTGAATACGAACTAATACAAATAATTATAATACCCGTCTTCGTTCCGTTACACTGCATCATTCGACGATCTGTGCTTCGTATCTGTTCAGACTACAGCGCCGTCCTAGTGGAAGCTTTTTGAACTACGGCCAGCCAGGCCATCTTCTTCTTGGAAGTGCTATCGTCAAAGACTACTGACCGATATATTTTCAAGGGCTACGAGTCAGCAAATTTTTCTTAAGGTCTTACGTAGTTATAAACAATTCCACGTGCTTTTGTGTTTACATGGACATGTGCTTCAATGAACGCTTCTTTATACGTCAAGTGAACGTTTATTGTGTTTACAAATATATATATATGGATATGTGTGCTTTTGTCCTTTTTTTAACGCAAAAGACAAAGAAAGAAAAGTGCAGTAATATGAAGAAGACTGGAACTTCTAACCTAAATATCGAATTATTAACATTTTTTTTTTGTTTTCTGTGTTGTTTTCATTTTATTTTGGTGTCTTTTTTCTTCGGTGATAAGTATATATACTCATGATTATCAATTTAGTGGTGCATATTATCCAATGAACGATGATATAAAATAAACTTGTTTTTTTTATATATCTTCAGTTCCAGACGGGGGAGTGTAAAGGAATCAATGTGTCTTTCCCTCGATTCACAAAGACTGTTATTAATAATGCATTGAGTTATGCAGACAATAATGTTGGTGACAGGTTTCTATTAATTTTATTTGTGTTTTGTGGAGTTTCTGTGTAGAGTGCTTGCGTCCTGAACTGTCAACAGCCAACTGGTTGTTGTTTTGCTACATCAGCAATTTATGAATGTTATGTATTTTTTGTAATAAAGTTACGAGAGACACCTTCCTGACTCCTCCCAACACCTACAACCACACCTCCTATGACGTCTGGGACTCGCTTTCGATATCAACCAGAATAGTCACCGAGCCTGGGGGCCCTCCTTAAATAGCCCCGGTTACTTCCGTCTCGAGGAGTAGCGATATAGATTTGAAGCCGGGAGTAACGGTGCGGAGTGGAAGCTAATCTCGGACTTCTCCTACGAACTGGCGGATGCCCGCGATATCCCGCCAATAGTCCAGGACCAGATCCATTGCAAGATACCAGGAGACCAGAGAGGGACCAACGCACGCCCGGACGTCATGAAGGTACACCTACCCCAACCGATAATCCTAACCCTAGCCCTGTCTCTCTTCTTTCATAGAATTTCTTCGTTATTAACTCTAATATCCCAATGATCTTTTACTTTAAAGGACAGCCGTCCGAATCCAGTGCCTGTGAACTGAGCTAAATTCCCCACTTTAGTTCTTCTGACGGCTTGTGTGTAGGTGGAGTTTCCTTTCGTTTTTCCTCCCCCACACACCCTTTATAAAACATATAACGCACTGGAGCACTATTCTCACACACAGTATGTGTCAAGAAAATAATGAGACTAGCCGCTGCGTGGATCTCCATTCCCTAGAAGCAACCTACCCGGAGGGATTGTGGTGGATGATCAAAACAATTAACGCACTGACGAACTATGCAATCATAAAGTGTATGCAGAAAGAAATGAGACTCGCCGCTGCGTGGCGCTCCATTCGCTAGAAGCAAGCTACCCGGAGGGATTGTGGTGGATTATCATAACAATTAACGCACTGAAGCACTATGCTCACACACAATTTGTTTCAAAAAAGTAATGAGACTCGCCGCTGCGTGGCGCTCCATTCGCTAGAAGCAAGCTCCCCGGAGGGATTGTGGTGGATGATCCAAACAATTAACGCACTGACGAACTTTGCCCTCATAAAGTTTATGCAGAAAGTAATGAGACTCGCCGCTGCGTGGCGCTTTATTCTCTTGAAGCAAGCTCCCCGGAAGGATTGTGTAAATAATCCAACCAATTAACGCGGTGAAGCACTATGGTCACACACAGTATGTGTCAAGAAAGTAATGAGACTTGCCGCTGCGTGACGCTCCATTCCCTAGAAGCAAGCTACCCAGAGGGATTGTGGTGGATGATCAAAACAATTAACGCACTGACGAACTATGCAATCATAAAGAGTATGCAGAAAGAAATGATACTCGCCGCTGCGTGGAGCTCCATTCGCTAGAAGCAAGCTACCCGGAGGGATTGTGGTGGATTATCATAACAATTAACGCACTGAAGCACTATGCTCACACACAATTTGTTTCAACAAAGTAATGAGACTCGCCGCTGCGTAGCGCTCCATTCGCTAGAAGCAAGCTCCCCGGAGGGATTGTAGTGGATGATCAAAACAATTAACGCACAGACGAACTATGCCCTCATAAAGTGTACACTGAAAGTAATGAGATTCGCCCATGCGTGGCACTCCATTCGGTAGAAGCAAGTTCCCCGCAGGGATTGTGGTGGATGATCCCACCAATTAACGCATTATAGCACTATGCTCACACACAGTATGTGTGAAGAAACAATGAGACTCGCCGCTGCGTGGCGCTCCATTCGCTAGAAGCAAGCTACCCGGATGGATTCTGGTGGATGATCAAAACTATTAACGCACTGAAGCACTATGCTCACACACAGTATGTGTCAATAAAATAATGAACCTCGCCGCTGAGTGGAGCTCCATTCGCTAGAAGCAAGGTACCCGGAGGGATTGTGGTGGATGATCAAAACAATTAACGGAATGAAGCACTATGCTCACACAGTATGTGTCAAGAAATTAATGAGACTCGCCCCTGCGTGGCGCTCCATTCGCTAGAAGCAAGCTACCCGGAGGGATTGTGGTGGATGGTCAAACAATTAACGCAATGACGAACTATGCCCTCATAATGTGTATGCACAAAGTAATGAGATTCGCCCCTGCGTGGCGCTCCATTCGCTAGAAGCAAGTTCCCCGCAGGGATTGTGGTGGATGATCCAACCAAATAATGCACTGAAGCACTATGCTCACACACAGTATGTATCAAGAAAATAATGAGCCTCGCCGCTACGTGGCGCTTTATTCTCTTGAAGCAAGCTACCGGAGGGATTGTGGTAAATAATCAAACCAATTAACGCGGTGAAGCACTATGCTCACACACAGTATGTGTCAAGAAAGTAATGAGACTCGCCGCTGCGTGGAGCTCCATTCGCTAGAAGCAAGCTACCCGGAGGGATTCTGGTGGATGATCAAAACATATAACGCACTGAAGCACTATGCTCACACACAGTATGTGTCAAGAAAATGATGAGACTAGCCGCTGCGTGACGCTCCATTCGCTAGAAGCAAGCTACCCAGAGGGATTGTGGTGGATGATCAAAACAATTAACGGAATGAAGCACTATGCTCACACAGTATGTGTCAAGAAATTAATGAGACTCGCCCCTGCGTGGCGCTCCATTCGCTAGAAGCAAGCTACCCGGAGGGATTGTGGTGGATGATCAAAACCATTAACGCAATGACGAACTCTGCCCTCATAATGTGTATGCAGAAAGTAATGAGATTCGCCCCTGCGTGGCGCTCCATTCGCTAGAAGCAAGTTCCCCGCAGGGATTGTGGTGGATGATCCAACCAAATAATGCACTGAAGCACTATGCTCACACACAGTATGTGTCAAGAAAATAATGAGCCTCGCCGCTACGTGGCGCTTTATTCTCTTGAAGCAAGCTACCGGAGGGATTGTGGTAAATAATCCAACCAATTAACGCGGTGAAGCACTATGCTCACACACAGTATGTGTCAAGAAAGTAATGAGACTTGCCGCTGCGTGACGCTCCATTCCCTAGAAGCAAGCTAGCCAGAGGGATTGTGGTGGATGATCAAAACAATTAACGCACTGACGAACTATGCAATCATAAAGTGTATGCAGAAAGAAATGAGAATCGCCGCTGCGTGGCGCTCCATTCGCTAGAAGCAAGCTACCCTGAGGGATTGTGGTGGATTATCATAACAATTAACGCACTGAAGCACTATGCTCACACACAGCTTGTTTCGCCGATGCGTGGCACTCCATTCGGTAGAAGCAAGTTCCCCGCAGGGATTGTGCTGGATGATTCCACCAATTAACGCATTATAGAACTATGCTAGAACATTAGTGGGTTTTTCTTCTTGTTTTCTTCAAACTGAAAGTCTATTTTTATTTCCTCTTTTGACGTTATTTTGTGCAAATCTTCTTTCGTGGCTGTTTCGAGCACTACAATGTCTCTTGTTGTTTTAACTCCTGTTATTTTTAATTTTTCTTTCCTCGGATCGATTACGCTTGTTAGTCTCTGCGCCGTTTGTTTATTATTATCGCCGGTTTCGTTTTTGCAGAAACCTCCATGATTGTTTTCTCTCGGTCGGTTATCTTTCTTGATCCTTTTCTTACTACTTCTGTCCATGTTGGTGAATTTTCTTCGGTGTCCATTTTCTCTTGTTTTTCCTCCATTAGCCTCTTATTGATGTCCTGTAGCTGTTGTAGGATTTGACCCGGTTCAATGTTTTGATTTACTCTAAGTTTTTCTATCTGGGTTCTATAGACTTCTATTGCTTGTTGGTGTTCAATTGTCTGATTTCCAAACCTTTGTTGCACCTCTATTAATTGGTCTTTGAGCTTATCATGTTTCTTTTCTGCGAAGAGCAGTTCTTCTTCCAATTTTCTTATTTTTCTTTCCTTTTCCCTTAGCTTGTCTAATGTTTCCTCATTGGCTTTGTTTAACTTTAGATTTTCCTCCTCCAATCGTTGGTATTGCCTCTCTTTGTCTTGCTTTATCTCTGATTTTTCCAATTTCAATTCCTCAATTTCCTGTTCCAATTTAGCATTTCTTTTTATTAGTTCGTCAATTTGTTTCTTCTCTTCTAGTCTTGTACCTCTTGGTCCTGTCATTACTTCCATCTCCATTATTAATTTCCCTTTTAGAAGCGCCTCGTGTTTCTGTTGTATTTGTATATTAGTTTCATTTAGTGCTTCTATTTTTCCCATTAGTGTTGCTCTGTCGTTAACCCAAGTCAATACCCGTTTTTTCAATTTCTCCAGATGTCCTCTTCCAGTTTTCTTCCAGTCGAGTAATCCTTCGAGGAATGCCATTTCTTGATCGGCCTGGGATATCGTATCAAAGCTTGATTCTTCAGTTGTTTGTCGTTTTAGTTGTTTCTCCTCCGGTGTAGTTTCTTCGCGGCTCCTTTTTCGTTGATCCGTATCTTCCATCCTAACTATCCTAACCGAGGGATTTGCGGGTGATTGATCTCTCGTTGGCGTATTTGTTGGTGATCTGTACATCTTGTTATGTTTATTGTGTTTTTTAAACAAATGTTTTGGCCGGGAGCCATGGTGCCTTATACCAGAGGGCCTAGCCAGAACCAAGTGTGGGCACTTGTTGTGTAAACTGGGTGCGTGTAGGAGATGTAGAGGTAATTTACCCCTCCAGGATGTTTAGGGACGTGGATGGGAAAGGTGACTACGTGGCCTATGGCCCCGCCATGCTTCTGAAAACAAGGATTTGGGAAAGGGAGAGTGACAGGGAAAAAGGGAGAAAGCAAGGGGGTGGGGTGGGGGGTCGAGGTCGATGACCTCACCAAACGCCCGGAGACGAGGACTCGGAAAAAAAAGTGGTGGGGTCGAGGTTAAAGAACCCTGCCAAACGTCCGGAGACGGGGACTGGGGGGGATGCGAACAAAAATTGGGGGGGTCGAGGTCAATGACCCCGCCAAACGTCCGGAGACGGGAACTCGGGGGGGACGGGAGGGCAGCAGAAAAAATTGGGGGGTCGAGGTCAATGACCCCGCCGAACGTCCGGAGACGGGGACTCGGGGGGGGGGGCACACATTTTTCCTTTTGGGGGGGGTCGAGGTCAATGACCCCGCCAAACGTCCGGAGACGGGGACTCGAGGGGGGGCAGAAGAAAAATTTGGGGGGGGGGTCCGAGGTCAATGACCCCGCCAAACGTCCGGAGACGGGGACTCGGGGGGCATGAGAAAATGGGGGGGTCCGAGGTCAATGACCCCGCCAAACGTCCGTAGACGGGAACTCGGGGGGGAAGAAGGGGGGGGGGGTCAGTGACCCATCACCAAAATCCCAATCGTCCAGCCCTCATAGTTCCAGCACCATGGCCACCCAAAGCTATTTAACTCTCCATGCTATACATGCACATGCACTACCAGAAAAATTTTAAGTCCAACACTTGTGAAAATTTTCTGTTTTTTACCTTGTATCCGCCACTGTCACTTCCAGTACATATGCACTCACACTGGTTCAACACACTATTTCATTCACACTACTGTTCACTCTACACAGGCGGAAATGCTGACTTGTAGTTTTTACTTTTTAGAGAACCTTTCTTCCACGTTTTAATGTTCTAATACATTTATATGGGAGAATTATCCACGAATTTTTGCTTATAACTTTGGAACCACTGGTCCTTTTTGTATACTGTTTTTTGTGTATTGTCCTCCAAACATTCACGGTTTTTTTTGATATGTCGCTCAGCCCGGTACACCTACTTTTTCCCACCTTTTTTAACTCTCGCCGCGGAGCACTATGCTCACACACAGTATGTGTCAAGAAAGAAATGAGACTCGCTGCTGCGTGACGCTCCATTCGCTAGAAGCAAGCTACCCAGAGGGATTGTGGTGGATGATCAAAAGAATTAACGCACTGACGAACTATGCAATCATAAAGTGTATGCAGAAAGAAATGAGACTCGCCGCTGCGTGGCGCTCCATTCGCTAGAAGCAAGCTACCCGGAGGGATTGTGGTGGATTATCATAACAATTAACGCACTGAAGCACTATGTTCACACACAGTTTGTTTCAACAAAGTAATGAGACTCGCCGCAGCGTGGCGATCTATTCGCTAGGAGCAAGCTCCCCGGAGGGATTGTAGTGGATGATCAAAACAATTAACGCACAGACGAACTATGCCCTCATAAGGTGTACACTGAAAGTAATGAGATTCGCCGATGCGTGGCACTCCATTCGGTAGAAGCAAGTTCCCCGCAGAGATTGTGGTGGATGATCCCACCAATTAACGCATTGTAGCACTATGCTCACACACAGTATGTGTGAAGAAAGTAATGAGACCCGCCGCTGCGTGGCGCTCCATTCGCTAAAAGCAAGCTACCCGGAGGGATTGTGGTGGATTATAATAATAATTAACGCACTGAAGCACTATGCTGACACACACTATGTGTAAAGAAAGTAATGAGAATCGCCGCTGCGTGGCGCTCTATTCTCTAGAAGCAAGCTACCCGGAGGGATTGTGGTGGATGATCAAAGCAATTAACGCACTTACGAACTATTCAATCATAAAGTGTATGCAGAAAGAAATGAGACTCGCCGTAGCGTGGCGCTCCATTCGCTAGAAGCAAGCTACCCGGAGGGATTGTGGTGGATTAATATAACAATTAACGCACTGAAGCACGATCCTCACACACAGTTTGTTTCAACAAAGTAATGAGACTCGCCGTAGCGTGGCGCTCTATTCGCTAGGAGCAAGCTCCCCGGAGGGATTGTAGTGGATGATCAAAACAATTAACGCACAGACGAACTATGCCCTCATAAAGTGTACACTGAAAGTAATGAGATTCGCCGATGGGTGGCACTCCATTCGCTAGAAGCAAGTTGCCCGCAGAAATTGTGGTGGATGATCCAACCAAATAATGCATTGAAGCACTATGCTCACACACAGTTTGTGTCAAGAAAATAATGATCCTCGCCGCTGCGTGGCGCTTTATTCTCTTGAAGCAAGCTACCGGAGGGATTGTGGTAAATAATCAAACCAATTAACGCGGTGAAGCACTATGCTCACACACAGTATGTGTCAAGAAAGTAATGAGACTCGCCGCTGCGTGGCGCTCCATTCGCTAGAAGCAAGCTACCCAGAGGGATTCTGGTGGATGATCAAAACCATTAACGCACTGACGAAATATTCCCTCATAAAGTGTATGCAGAAAGTAATGAGATTCGGCCCTGCGTGGCGCTGCATTCGCTAGAAGAAAGCTACCCGGAGGGATTGTGGTGGATGATAAAAACAATTAACTCACTCAAGCACTATGCTCACATACAGTATATGTCAAGAAAATAATGAGACTCGCCGCTGAGTGGCGCTCTATTCTCTAGAAGCAAGCTACCCGGAGGGATTGTGGTGGATGATCAAAACAATTAACGCACTGACGAACTATGCCCTCATAAAGTGTATGCAGAAAGAAATGAGACTCGCCGCTGCGTGGCGCTCCATTCGCTAGATGCAAGCTACCCGGAGGGATTGTGGTGGATTATAATAATAATTAACGCACTGAAGCACTATGCTCACACACACTATGTGTAAAGAAAGTAATGAGAATCGCCGCTGCGTGGCGCTCTATTCTCTAGAAGCAAGCTACCCGGAGGGATTGTGGTGGATGATCAAAGCAATTAACGCACTTACGAACTATGCCCTCATAAAGTGTATGTAGAAAGTAATGAGACTTGCCGCAGCGTGGCGCTTTATTCTCTTGAAGCAAGCTCCCCGGAAGGATTGTGGTAAATAATCCAACCAATTAACGCGGTGAAGCACTATGCTCACACACAGTATGTGTCA